>NC_050571.1:30848816-31063816 GCF_013265735.2 Oncorhynchus mykiss | reverse complement strand
CTGTTCTCTCCCTCTGTTCTCCTCTCCAACTTTCATTAGACAACTCTCTCTCTCTCTCTCTCTCTCTCTCTCTCGGAGTGCATGCTGGGAGTGAGTCGTCAAGCAGGAGTGATTGTGAGAACGAATGGAATTTCTTTTCACTCTATTGGGTTTTGGTATGTACATATATATATATTGATTAGTTTAGTTGTTTTAAGGGTATATTGTTTAACTATCACTAAGCACGTATAGGGGTGGTGGGATCTTTGAGGTTGGTTTTTCGCGAGGGCACAACCAGCGGGTGGGGCTGGTTGCAATGGCCACTCGCGGAAATGTAGAGTTTGAAAAACTTAGTCGGAGGCATGGAGTAAAAATTCCTGCTGCGGCTGGGTGTTCAGTGGAAGAATGTAGCTTGGCTGTGGGTGCTATCATTGGGTATGATAGCATTAAATCAGCCTCAAGGATGAATAGCGCTGTAGTGATATTCTTAGATTCAATTGAAAAGGTGAATAAGATAGTTGAGAGGGGTGTTGTGTTGCGGGAGATACAGACGCCGGTATTTCCGCTTATGAATCCTGCGAAGAAAGTTATGCTTTCTAACGTGCCACCATTTGTTAGAGATGAAGTGTTAGAGCGAGAGTTATCTCGCCATGGTCAAATCGTATCTACAATAAAGAAGGTTCTTTTTGGATGCAAATCTCCGTTGTTGAAACATGTCGTGTCTCATAGGAGACAAGTGCATATGATTTTAAAAAAGGAAGGAGATGAACTGAATTTAGCGTTTAGTTTTAAGATTGATGGATTTGATTATGTCTTTTATGCATCTACTGAATCAATGAAATGTTTTGGATGTGGAAGAGAGGGGCATTTGGTGCGTAATTGTCCCGAGAATGAACGCGCTGAGCCTGGTAGTAGCTTTAGTGCGGGTGCACCTAACGTACCACAGCGAAGGGATGAAAATACTACAGGTGTAGGGGAAGAGAGAAGGTGGGCAGATGTGGTTGGAAAAGTAGGAGAGGAAGGCATTGTGGATACGGGGGCAATTGTGGTAGATCAGAACAAAGAGGGAGGGGAAACACTAGGTGAGATTGCGACTGCCGTCGCTGAGGTGGTGCTGGAAAATGAAATTGGAGGTCAAGAGGAGATTGAAATAACGGAAAAGGAAGCGGATGTTTTCAAAATACCGAGGAGTAAAAGGAAAAATTTAAGGGGTAGTGAAGGGTCTAATTATAAGAGAAAGGTAGAGATGGATAAATCAGGTGAAGATGAACAGGTTGTAGAGATGGGGTTTTCTTCTGGGGAGGATAGCGAGAGTGAGTCATCTGACGCGTCACAACAATATAGTGAGATAGATGGGGTGGAAGGGAGGTATGGGATCGAGAAGATACGTCAATTTCTGAAGTTGACAAAAGGGAAGAAATATATGCAGGATTACAATGTAACTGATTTTTTCCCTGAACGTGAATTGTTTATTGAATCAGCAAAGTTTCTGATGTCAAAAATTACAGGGGGAGGTTTGAAAAGCCCTGAAATTGCTAGACTCAAGAAAGTGGTCACGAGAGTAATAAGTGATGCAAATTCTAAAGAAAATGAAAGAGTTCAGTTGCAGTTTTAACTCTGTAAAGAGATGTGGTGGCTGTATCTTCCTCTGTATTTTTTTCTTATCCATGAGCAGTTTTAAGATCTCTTCTTTAAACGTAAATGGGGCAAGAGATGTTAAAAAAAGAGCCATGGTGTATGAGTTAATGAGGGGAAAGGGAAGTGACATAATTTTTCTACAAGAAACGCATAGTAATTTGGAAAATGAAGTTATGTGGCAACAGGAGTGGGGGGGGACAGTGGTGTGTAGTCATAAAAACTCAAAAAGTGGGGGTGTGGTTATCTTGTTCTCAAAAGGGTTTTTGCCTTTGTCATATGAGGTTGAAGAGGTAGTTGAGGGGAGGTTATTAAAAGTTAGAGCAAGGTATGAAAACATCAATATGTGTCTGATAAATGTATATGCCCCAGTGGTGACAGTTGAGAGGGTATGTTTTTTAGAGACATTATCAAATACCATTGAGAAATGTAACAAAGAAGATTATTTGTTTATTGCTGGGGATTTTAACTGCACAGTTAGCGATTTAGATAGAAATCACCAAGAACCTCATATAGCCTCAAGGACGTTTTTAAAACGCCTTATTGTAACAAATGAACTGTGTGATATTTGGCGGAGTCAACATGAAGGAACAAGGCAGTACACCTGGGCGCATGTGAGAGAGAACATCATCTCTATGGCCAGGTTAGATAGGTTTTATGTTTTTGAGCATCAATCTCAGGTCTGTAAATCAAGTGTGATAACTCCAGTGGGATTTTCTGATCATTGTTTAATAACAGAGGTGGTGTTCATTAACGATGTAAAACCTAAAAGCGCATACTGGCATTTTAATATAACTTTATTGAGTGATGCTCACTTCAGGAAATGTTTCAGTATTTTTTGGGAGAGGTGGAGGGCTCAAAAGGCCAGTTTTGTATCCCTTCAACAATGGTGGGATATAGGGAAAATACAGATTCAACAATTTTGTAATCAATACACGAGGAATGTCACCAAGGATATCACCAGATCAATGAAAGCCCTAGAGATTGAAATAGTGGAACTCATGACGTTGGTTGAGACCACAGGAGATCGAGGCCATACTCAGGCCCTCAAGAGGAGAAAAGCTGCATTGGCAGATCTGCTGGGTATCAGAGCACAGGGGGCACTGGTGAGAAGTAAATTTCAGGGCATATCTGAAATGGATGCCTCATCCAAATTTTTCTTTGGTTTAGAGAAAAAGAATGGACAAAGAAAAATTATTCATTGTCTCAAATCAGCTGTTGGACAAGAGCTCACTAGCCCTAGTGAAATCAGAAAGAGGGCAGTAGAGTTCTATGCTGAGCTCTACAAGTGTGAGTACAAAGAGGACAAAACAGTGACACAGCAGTTCTTTGATGGGCTCCCAAAGGTGCCTGCAGAAGCTCAGGTTGAGCTTGAGCAACCATTGTCTTTGCAGGATTTATACACTGCATTAAAAGGCATGGAAAATGGAAGGGCACCAGGCATTGATGGGCTTCCCGTTGACTTTTTTAAGTCTTTTTGGGCTATGTTGGGAGAGGATTGGTTAGAAGTAGCTAATGATAGTTTAACCGGAGGGTTACTACCAATAAGCTGCAGAAGGGCTGTCCTCACCCTACTGCCCAAAAAGGGTGACCCGAGGGAGGTGAAGAACTGGAGGCCGGTGGCTTTATTGTGTACTGATTATAAGATATTGTCAAAAGCTTTGTCCAACAGGCTGAGGGAGGTGATGGGGCAAATCATACATACGGATCAGTCCTACTGTGTTCCTGGCAGGCAGATAGGGGATAACATTTCTCTGATTCGTGATTTTTTGGACGTCTCTAGGGCTATTGGGTTGGATGCTGGTCTAATTTCAATTGATCAGGAAAAGGCATTTGACCGAGTTGAACATCAATATTTATGGCACACGTTTGAGGCGTTTGGGTTCAGCTCTGGTTTTATTGCCATGATAAAGGTGATATATGGTGACATTGAAAGTGTATTGAAAGTTAACGGTGGTTTGAGTGCTCCTTTTAAAGTGTGTAGAGGTATTAGGCAGGGATGTTCTATGTCTGGGATGTTATATGCTATTGCTATAGAGCCACTACTAAATAGCATTAGAAGTCGCATTGCAGGGGTGTGCCTTTCAGAGGATATTCCTCCTATTCGTCTTTCAGCCTATGCTGATGATGTAGTTGTGTTAGTGAAAAATCAAGCGGAGGTGGATAGCTTGAGTCTAATGGTTGATCGTTTTAGGGGAATATCCTCTGCAAAGGTAAATTGGGAAAAGAGTTGTGCTTTACAGATTGGAGAATGGTCTGGAGGGATCATGGCTTTGCCAGGGGGGCTGGAATGGTGTAAGGGAGGTTTTAAGTATCTTGGAGTGTATCTAGGAGATGAGGGGACTATGGAAAAAAATTGGAGTGGGGTGGTTGAAATGGTGGAAGGGAGGATGAGGAGATGGCGTTGGTTACTATCTCGTATGTCATATAGAGGGCGCACTATTATAGTTAACAATGTGATTGCCTCTGCACTGTGGCATCGGTTGTCAGTTTTAGAACCACCATCTGGCCTTCTGGCTAAGATACAGGCAATTATTGTGGATTTCTTTTGGGATAAATATCACTGGGTTCCACAAAGTGTTTTGTATTTGTCAAAAGAGGAGGGGGGACAAGGTCTTGTACATCTTGCTAGTAGGGCTGCTGCTTTCCGGTTTCAGTTCATTCAAAGGCTGCTTTATGGACCGGAAAATGTGGTGTGGAGAGGGGTGGCAGGTCTTATATTACAGAGGGTTGGAGGATTAGGTTTAAAGAAGGCTTTATTTCTGGTTGATAGTAGCCAGATTTCTAGGGAGGGAGTACCTCCATTTTATAGAGGCCTTCTCAGAGTGTGGAGCATAATGAAGGTGTCCAGAAGAACTTCAGCGGAGTCAGTGCATTGGCTGTTGGAGGAACCTCTGGTGTATGGGGCGAGACTGGACTGTACAACTGCAGCTGTTCCACATTTCTCCAAGATTCTGGTGAAGGGGAAAATCATCACCTTAAGACAGTTAATGGCCATGGCTGGGCCCGCCTTAATGGATGGAAGAAGGGTGGCAGAACATTTGGGGATGAGGTCGGAAAGGATTGTCGGACAAATGCTGGGGAGCTGTAGGAAGGCTCTGTCAGCGGAAGAATGGGATATGCTTAGTAGCCACAAGAAGAAGGTGCAAGATGAAGACGTCTCATTTCCAAAACTAGGGATTACACCAAATATCCCAGAGTCAGAAAGAAAGGCGTTATTGCTGGATTTGAGAGGGTTGGAGGAGGTGGGTTTGGATGAGGTGAATGGGAAGGAGTTGTATAGGGGGTGTGTCAAGGTGTTGAATAAAGATAAATTGAAAAATAGAAAAGATACTCCATGGAGGGTAAAATTGGGCATTGATGACAAGGTAAAGCCAGCATGGAGAGCACTGTACAAACCACCGTTACAAAAGGGTACTGGTGATATGCAATGGAGGGTTTTACATGGCATCATTGCAGTTAATGCTTTTGTATCTGTTATTAACTCAGATGTTAGAGATGGATGTCCTTTTTGTAATATAAGAGAAACCATTTTTCACTGTTTTTTGGAGTGTGAGAGGATAAAACCGCTATTGGAAATGTTGGAATCTTTGTTTAAAGCTGTAGGGGAGTTTTTCAATAACACTGTTTTTATTTTGGGGTTTCAATATAGTAAACAACAGAAAAGAAAATGTCAAATGTTAAATTTTATTTTGGGACAAGCTAAGATGTCAATTTTTCTGAGTAGGAAACATAAGATAGAAACGGGATATGGGCAGGATGTAAGATGTGTTTTTAAAGGTTTAGTGAAAGCAAGAATAAAAGTAGATTTTGAGTTCTTTTCAGCTGTAAAAGATCTCCTATTATTTGAGGAGAAGTGGGCTTACGAAGGAGCACTTTGTTTTGTAGAGGAGGGGAAATTATTTTTTGCTGCTGAAATAAGTTGAATGTATATGTTATGTATTTATTTTTGTTTAGGAATTACATTTTGTTATTTCATTTCTGAAAAGGCAGTGTGTCATTATTTATGTTAACACTTGAGTAAAAAATAAAGGTTTTATAAAAACTCAAACTCTCTCTCTCTCTCTTGGGTTGGGCTTGGCTGAACTGGATGGGTTGGCTGGGTTGGGCTAGGCTGGGCTGGTTTGGGCTAGGCTGGGTTAGGCTTGGCTGGGTTGGGCTTGGCTTGGCTGGGCTGGGTTGGGCTAGGCTGGGTTGGGCTTGGCTTGGCTGGATGTGTTAGGCTTGGCTGGGCTGGGTTAGGCTAGGATGGACTATGCTGGGTTGTTCTAGGATGGGTTGGGTTTGGCTGGGCTGGATGGGTTAGGCTTGGCTGGGCTAGACTTGGCTAGGCTGGGTTAGGCTAGGATGGGTTGGGCTGGGTTGGGCTAGGATGGGTTGGGCTTGGCTGGGCTGGATGGGTTTGGCTAGGCTTGCTGGGCTAGGCTTGGCTGGGTTAGGCAAGGTTAGGCTTGGCTGGGTTAGGCTAGGCTGGGCTTGGCTGGGTTAGACTAGGCTTGGCTGGGTTAGGCTAGGTTAGGCTGGGTCACACAGGGAGACTGAGAGAGAGGAACAGGAAAAGAGGGATGGAGAAGGAGAGAGAGAAAGCAGGTGAGAGACAGGTAGGAGTGATGTGAGGCCTGCAGGTGTTTTCATATCTTAAAACCGATCGATAGTGGCGTTTATTCTGGGGCCGACTGTACCGTGGGCTCAAATAAATAATCATAATCACAAAATGCCCCAAGATTGCTTTTCATAGAATTATCATTATTTTATCTTTGGCAGATTTGGTTATTGCTCCTTGGGGATATTCAAATTACTTTGTTTTGGAGTGTTAATGTGTGAGGCATGCACGCACACACACACACACATGCACACACACATGCACACACACACACACACACACGCATGCACACATACACACACACGCATGCACACACACAGACACACGCATGCACACACACACACATACACACACACTGAACAATATTTAAGCTCCTGTCAAGCTAGTGAAATGTATGAAATGTGAGGCGGTAATTCAACTGTGTGTAAATGCTTGTGTGTGTTTTTGCAATTATTGTGGGGACCAGAAGTCCTCACAAAAAATAGTAAAACAAGGAAATTGTGGGGGCATTTCTCTTGTCCCCACAAGGAAAAAGGTTATTTTAGACTTAGTTGTTAGGGTGAGGGTTACAATTAGGGTTAGGGTTATAATTAGGGTTAAGGGCTGGGGTTTGGGGTTAATGTTAGGGTTAAGGTTAGGTTTAGGGGTTAGGGAAAATAGGATTTATAATGGGATTCAATTGTTTGGTCCACACAAGAATAGTTAAACAAACGTGTGTTTGAGTGTGTACTGCCATGGGCTGTGAATAAGAACAGACTACAATAATTGAATCTTCGTCTCTGCCTCTGTGTCTAACCATTACACAACAACAATGAGCAAGATTACACACACACACACAGACACACAGACACATACACACACACACACACACACACACACACACACACACACACACACACACACACACATTCTCCTTCAGCCTCATTACATTCGCTACCACCACACACCCGTTGGTTTTGTCTATTTTTTCATTCTTCCCCCCCGTGAGACAATAAACAAAACACCACAAAAGACTGTTCTCTCCTAGAGGCTCATGAAGTCAACTCCCAGGCACAATCATTATTAAAAGAATCAACTGCATGTGAGGGTGGTTGGTGGGTGGGTGTCTGTGTCTGAGAGAAAGGGTGTGCCGAGAGACAGAGAGAGAGAGATCGAGATAGAGAGAACACATTTTACACAGCACTGTAAGTGATCACTGTGATGCTGACTAACAGCGTTTGGCTGGGTCTGTGACTGACTGCAGTAGTCAAACTTTACAATTGATTTATGAATTAATGGAGCCTGTTGGGTTGCTGTACTGTACACATCAGAGTGCCAGTCACTGTAGATAATGTCAGTCCTGCAGGGCCAAGATGATACACATCTTCTGGTGCAAGCTCCATTATCCATATGAACATCATGAACAAGGACCTACCTTTTACTCTGTCAGACCTGGAATAACTAGCTATGGTTGAAATATGCTTTCTGGAAGAAGAAAAAACATTGTTTTGGGGGACAAATAGTTACTTTGAATACAGATCCCCAAAAAGTACTACTTTTTAAAACTATTTGAATACAGATCTTGGAAAGTTATTACTTTTTTTTTTTTAACTATTTGAATACAGATTGAAAGATATGTCTTTTAATACAGATCTCAGGAACTATTGGATTGGCTGCCTTCAACTAATGGCAGGGCTGTATCTGGAAATGCATGTTGAAGATAGAATGAATAGAGCACACACAATCTCCCATACTATTCCAATCTATCTGACAGTCATATTTGATCTACAAAATTCATTTCTACATGAACATTCTGTAAATGTACGGACATCTCCTGAATGTCCATTTCCCCAGATGTACATAATCAAGTCAAACCATTGAACCAATGACGTTCAGTACAGTATATGTATAAATAAGTTGTGATGCTCAACTACTATATCAATCTTCCAACATGCCACTGAAATGGTCGAAAGCTGTAATTCATTTTGCGATACCTAAAAATACTGTAGAGAAATTGAAAGCCATTTGCAAACAGCAAGCAAAAACAACTTTGATCCTCTTTGCCTATACCATCGTTAACGGGATAGTTTGCTCAGAATAAAAACGAACATGTATTTCCACCTACCGTGGCTGTAGTTGATTGGCAGTTATGGGATATTTCGTTTCCTTTTAACCCTTAATAGACATTTGTTACTGTTAGTATTCTCAGTAACACTTTAAACTGTTGTGGTGCCTGTACCATAAAACTGTAGTTGGTTTTGAAGCAACATTTTATTAGCATGTTGTAACCTAATACTTTGGTAATTGCATTTGAATTGCGTAGCAACGAGCTGACAGTTTTGGTACCTACTTATGTGACTGTTCCTCTTATGTGATAACTCCATTACTTTGCAATTACAAAGTCCTATGTAACAACGACGTTGCTATTGTAATAATTACAAAGCACAACATGTAGAAGAAATTGTCATGTGTTACTGGATTACCATACGTGTCACTCATTATGAAAATATCTTTGTTAGTCATTTTGAAGCTTCAAAAGTGGTCTACTCTTGATGTTTTGGTGATTCCATGTCCCTGGTGTATTTAATTATAAGCGATGGGCTATATTACAGTTTTTCCCAATTGTTAACGCTCGTTTGCCGATACTACATCTCAGTTACTCAACACTCTAAACACAAAACCCCACAGACATCTTGCAAGGTAATTACACGGCAATCAAAATCATGTACTCCCGGCTCAAAATGAAACTCTGCACACAAATGAGAAACACACGCATCAAATGAGTCTAACTTGGTGACAAACGAGAACACCAATGTGACGTATTCAGAACGCTACTATCAGAACCTATTTCGGTGTAAAGACTAAGATTGTGTTGTTATATTGTATATTCTTTGTGTGTACTCAAACAAGAAAGGAACACGAATGCAGAAATGCCTGTTTTATGTTTCGACATGACTCGATACATGTCAAACAGCATACTGTAAGCACGCATGCAGTAAAAATGAAAACATACAGTAAATATATTTTGCATATGCAAAGGAAGGAAATAGGCCTATTTGTACTACAGTGCTGTATGTTAGATCAATTGTATGGATAAAGAAACTTTCTAAATACAGTCAAATCAAAATCATAAGTCAAGAAACAAATACTCCATTGCGAGAACAAAATCAGTCATGTCTTGTGTTTTGGTCCGGCTACAGATTTTCATCAACATCACAGGCGGTATTGTCCTTGGCCAGACAGCGGGGGAAATATCTTCTGGCAGGACGCATTCAACCCTGACAGGACTCTGCTGGGATGTCACCACAGGCCTCCTCCATTGCCTGGAGAAGGGCCATACCTTCATGGGGTATGTGATCATACACCTTCCAGCGCCATCCTGAAAACAACTCCCAATGGGTTTTGAGAAGTGGGGAATATGGTGAGAGATAGAGAATTGCAAACCTGGGATGGTTGGGTTCTCGACTTTTAGCATCTCAGTGCTAAAAGTGTCACTACAGACATCCTGGTTCAAATCCAGGCTGTATCACAACCGGCCGTGATTGGGAGTCCCATAGGGCGGCGCACAGTGTCGTCCGGGTTTGGCCGGTGTAGGCCGTCATTGTAAATAAGAATTTGTTCTTAACTGACTTGCCTAGTTAAATAACAAAAATAAAAAATCATGATGGAACCAGTTGCAGACCTGAGCAGCCTGATGAAAAGTCACGTTTCCCAAATTAGAACCTACATTTGCTGCTCAGGATCACCTGGCCCTCTCTCCTCTGGCTGAAAAAGATTGTAATGTAAGGTGTTCAGGAAATGAAAGAGATGGTCAGTGTTGCATGGCCTAAGGGTGGCATGGCAGCAGGACCCCATTGTGGCTCATAGCTGCACATATGGTGACATTTCCCCCAATGTGGCCAGGTACCTCAATGATGGTATGATGTTCCTTCCTCTCCTCCTTGTCTTCGCTAAATTGAATCCAGCCTTGTCTATGAATTTGAGTTTCTGGGGGATGAAACTTGCATCCAACCCCATGAGTCTCTGAAATGACAATAAATACTGTAATTGTGGAATAGTAAAGTTCACTGGCAACATCAGTGAGTCTCTAACGTTTCACAGTGTTTCCCAATTGTTTACACACTAAAATTGTCCCATGAGTCACAATGACTCAAACCCGTAACTCACACAACACACACAAAACACACAACACACACACATAACACACACCAGCCTTGGTCAGAAAATAGTTGTATTTTATTGTTAATTTGAAAATACAATTTTTCAAATATTCAAAGTAGTAGAATATAGTTTTTATAGAATTTCAACTAAAAGGTAACTATTTTATTGGACATTCAAATACAGGTATCAGAAAAACAAGTAATAGTTGAAAGTATTTTGAATATTTCTCAGGAAACCAAATACTATTTATTTGATGGCTGACAAATATTTGATGAAGAACCAAAAACTATAACAGTTAGTTGATGATCTAAATATATGATCATAAGCAGTTTTGGAGAGCTCTTAGATATGAACCTCACAGTTTTTCCAGTTGTAACTCATAACTCATTCAGCAGAACTATAACACTGCAACACTGTTCAACAAGCTGAGCTCAATTACCAATTGATCACTTTCACTCTGTACATGTGCAAACGTAAATGTTCACTTTGCAATCAGACCTTTGGTATGGATGAAAAAGGCTACATGTGAGCACTCCTGTGTTTGGAGAACAATGGAAGCAAACTTAGCAGAGAGAGGTGGGGGGGGGGGGGGGTGGAGGTAGAGGTAGAGGTGAAGGTGGAGAAGGAGGAAGACTAAGAACAAGGAGAGTAATCTGCCCATGTGGTCAACCATGGTTTGACCTTGAGAGAGGCTGAGCAGAGAGTGCTGCCCAATCTGAGCCGCTTCATCGTAGCATCCCTTATTTTTCTACCTCGAGTATTTGGAAAGTTGGTGCTTTCAAATTAATTTTAATTTTAAAATACAACTATTTTCTGCCCAGGGCTGGTGTGTGTGATGTGTGTGTTGTATGTCTGTTGTGTGTTTTGTGTGTTGTGTTGGGTTGTTTGTGTGTTCTGTGTGTGTGCATTCTTCTAGCTGAGCAGAGAGAGTGTGTATGTGCTGTGTTATGTTTGTTTGTGTTTATTAATATGTTTCTATCTCCTCTGAGTTATTATCCACTGAATATCATGCCTCCCCCTCCCCTCCCTTTCTCCCTCTCCCTCCTCCTCCCTCCCTCTCTCTCCTCCTCCCTCCGTCTTCCTCCCCCACCTCTCGCTCTCTCTCTCCCTACCTCCCTTCAATCCCTCCCTCTCTCCTAGACATATGTCTATGTACTGTATAGTGAGAGTGGCTGTATTTGGGCAGGTCTTAATCAGATTGCAGTGAAATATGATAAGACAGGTTATTTAATTAGCACACAGAGTGATAGCAGCTCATCGCTGCTCAGACACCTATAAGTTCACATCTCTATCTCTCTCTGTCCCTTGTTTTGCAGTGCTCTAAGGGGGGGGGGGGGGGGCAAGGGCAGAAGGGGGATGACACACTCAGCGTGTCGTGTGTGTTTGTGTGTGTGTGTGTGCGCCCGCCTGCATGCATGTGTGTGTTAAAGAGGGGCAAACATAAAATGAAAGAAAATAAAGATGGAGGTAGTGAGAAGAGAGAAAGCGATAGATAATGAGAGGAGTGGAAATAGCCTGACGACAGCATCAGCAGAGGGGACCGAATGACCCCTGTGGTCTCCCAGAGTTCCAAAGTGCTACAGATGGTGATGTTGTTGATGTTTGTTTGTGTTGACAGCAGACCTTTAGCATGGTCCACTTCACACTAAAAAAACATACCAACATGTTTTCAAACGACTCTCAGATTACAGCTAATTCATTAGATACTTAGCAAGCAACACAATTAAATACACTAATCCCCAATTCCAAATCGACCCCCAGTCCCTACTTGATCGGTGAAAGCAACATAGTGAGAATCCCTCCCAGCCTGTCCAAAGGCAAGGTTCATCTTACCACATTGCTTTTAAACCTATCCAATCGCGTCAGGTCAAAAGGGCCGAGGGGTTAGGGGTTGATTTGGCATTCAGAAAATGCATAATAACAAACCTATGGTGTGATCTGCAGTTGGGTAGAACCACCCAGGTACAATATCTGATATCAAATTGCAGTGTAGTTGTCTTTCCACATGCCTGAACTAAACGTAACCAGAGGCCCCTTCAGTTCCTCCACACCTGAACGACTTGTGAATGGTGCCGGAGGACATCCCAGTGAATGGTGAATACTGTACGTTGTGAATATCAACGCTGTATGGCCAACAAGGACAAACGTTTTAAATTATGCACATGTGGTCCTTATTCCTCTTTATCATTTGTCACCCCTGCTAACTCATGATGTCTGTTCCCCTTTACTGCTCTCCTGTGTGTGTGTGTCATACCCCCTTTTGAATTCCCAGAATGCTGATATATGTCTGCTTTCTGCAGGGACTGTCTATTGCTCCATTTTGATGTAGCCAGAAACAGAGGGGGGCATAAAGAAAGAGAGAGCGGGGTTGTTAAGAGAGGGAGATAACAAGAGGGAGAGGGTAAAGAAGAGAAGGGGAGAGAGACACACACAGATAGAGAGAGTGAGAGAGAGAGAGAGACAGAGAGAGACAGCTGGTGCATGAGGATGCCGTGGACATGGTTTTAATGACCAACTTCCCTAATGACCAACTTCTGCAGCCACACAACACAACCCTTTTATGCGTCACTCTCTCTCGTGTGTGTGTGTGTGTGTGTGTGTGTGTGTGTGTGTGTGTGTGTGTGTGTATGTGTGAGAGAGGATAGAAAGATGATGAAGGGAAAAAGGACAGTAAACATGGGGATGGAAGAGGGAGCTTAACTGTGGATGGAAACACGCGCGCGCACACACACACACACACACACACCATGGCATTTGGATTCCATTAAAAGTATATTTTTCTGATCAATAATTTAATAACCTGAAAGGATGAAGGACTCATCATAATCAATAAAGCTTTGTGTGTGCGTGTTTATAGAGGTAAGGATCACAAAAATCTCCTTACCCTTTCACAGTTGTCTCAGCTTCCCTTACACCTAATTCAATCAAACCCGACTCCACTAACACACACAGCCAATCGTTACACTGATAACCACACTACAACCATTAACCACACTATCGAACAACCACTTGGTTCATTAAAATAACAGACTCATTTTGGCCTCCATGCCCTGAATTTAACTACCTGTAACAATAGCTGAGCATTACACAACGATATACCACAAACCTGAATAAAAAAAAACAGAGTTGTATGATCGTGTCATCAGAGATTCTGGGCTTGATATGTTAGTACTACCGTGTCATCAGTGATTCTGGGCTTGATATGTTAGTATTACCGTGTCATCAGTGATTCTGGGCTTGATATGTTAGTATTACCGTGTCATCAGTGATTCTGGGCTTGATATGTTAGTACTACCGTGTCATCAGTGATTCTGGGCTTGATATGTTAGTACTACCATGTCATCAGTGATTCTGGGCTTGATATGTTAGTACTACCGTGTCATCAGTGATTCTGGGCTTGATATGTTAATATTACCGTGTCATCAGTGATTCTGGGCTTGATATGTTAGTACTACCGTGTCATCAGTGATTCTGGGCTTGATATGTTAATATTACCGTGTCATCAGTGATTCTGGGCTTGATATGTTAGTTGTTCACCATTTTAGCCTCCTGTCTTTGAATGCTGTCTGTTTGGTTCTCTATAAACACATCTCAATGTCACTGCATCTGTCGGATGGTGTTGCACTTCACGGTAATTGTCGAGTGCTTTCAATTATGCTACAAGGCCAAAGGGTCTCTCTCTTTCACTCTCTCTCCTCTGTCTACTTCCCTCTCTCTCTCCCTCCTTCATCTACATCTCTCTCTCTCTCTCTCTCTCTCTCTCTCACACACTCTCACTCTGCATTCTCGATCTCGGTCTCTCTTTTCAAATTCCATTCTGGCAGGACAAGCTGAGCTACTGCCAAGGCAATAATGAGAGCTGTCAAACTCCAACAAATGAACAGGTGAGAGAGAGCGCAACTGGGAGAAAGAGAGAGACGTGCATATGAAGTACTGCAGTGACATGTACTCTCTCGCTCTTACTCTCTGTCTCTCACACACACACACACACACACACACACACACACACACACACACACACACACACACACACACACACACACACACACACACACACACACACACACAAACGCACACACTCGCAGACGTTCTCTGTTTACCTTGTGTATGTATTCTCCAGTTTGCAGTGAATAAGTTATTTAATGCACTTTGCCATAGTGCTGCATGGGGAATGAGCAGACGTAATTTATGTCTGCCAGCTTCAGCAAATAGAGTCCACAAGAGATGGCAGAGATGCAATGATCACGTGATAGAGACCAGTGCCAGTTACGGTGTGTGTGTGTGTGTGTGTGTGTGTGTGTGTGTGTGTCAATGGAGAGATTACAGTAGAAGTTAAGGGCGGTAGAGCATTTCAATTGCTATCACTCTGTTGCTGACATAAAATATGCAAAGATGTTGTTTTACAACCATTACACAAAATCCAATCATTCAAAATAGCAAGACATTAAATTATTCAACACATAAAAACTTACCGTGCAGGTAAACACACACACACACTCACACACACACAGTCTCATTGCAGCCTTCTGAGAGAATAACCATGTTTCTCAAACGAGTAGAATAATGGGGGGAAGAGGAGGTGGTGGAGAAGAGAGATGATTCTAAAACCAAGGGATGAATGGAGTGGAAGATTAAAGAAGAGGAGAGCAAATTGAAAGTATTGAGAAGAGAGAAGAGGAGTGTCAGTCTGAATAGAAAGAAATATGGAGGTGGAGAGGCAAATTGAGACATGGTCCAAAGTGGAAGAGAGAAATTAAGACATGAAATGGAGGAGAAGCATACACTCAGAAAGCAGGGAATGTGACGAACAGGAGAAGGAGTACCGTATTGTGGAAAAGAGACAAAGTGAAAGGAGAGATGTGGGGACAGAGAGGGAGACATCCAGTATATTCGAATGAGAGATGAGGATGAGAAAATAGAAACGAGGAAATAGAAATTAAAAAGGTAGAGATGGAGAGAGAGAAATGGAAAAGGGTATTGATAGAGAAGAGAGAGATTGAATTGGAAAAAGGTAGAGATGGAGAGAGAGAAATGGAAAAGGGTATTGATAGAGAAGAGAGAGATTGAATTGGAAAAAGGTAGAGATGGAGAGAGAGAAATGGAAAAGGGTATTGATAGAGAAGAGAGAGATTGAATTGGAAAAAGGTAGAGATGGAGAGAGAGAAATGGAAAAAGGTAGAGATGGAGAGAGGGCATTGGAAAAAGGTAGAGATGGAGAGAGGGCATTGGAAAAAGGTAGAGATGGAGAGAGAGAGAAATGGAAAAAGTAGAGATGAAGAGAGGGAATTGGAAAAAGGTAGAGATGGAGAGAGGGCATTGGAAAAAGGTAGAGATGGAGAGACAAATGGAAAAATGTAGAGATGGAGAGAGAGAGAAATGGAAAAAGGTAGAGATGAAGAGAGAGAAATGGAAAAAGGTAGAGATGGAGAGAGAGACATGGAAAAAGGTAGAGATGAAGAGAATCATGAAGAGACAGAAGAAGTAGGAAGATGAAAGGATCTGTAATAAATATCAGGGGTTGAGGGGAAAGAGAGATGGGTGAGGAGGACATAGCAGCGGAAAGTGAAGAAAGGGGAGGAGAGAGGGAGAGAGAGAGGGAGAGAGAAAGGCGGGAAGAGACAGAAAAGGGGAAAGAATGATGGAGAGAGATGAGGATAGTAGAGGGAGGAGGGGGAAGGGAGGGAGAGATGGAAGAGAAGAAAGCCTTCAGCGATGAGACCATTACAGGGGGATAATAAAGAGTTCCACTCTGTCACACGCGCCATTCCAGCAGCATCACACTGACCCCAAAGTGTCAACAAGCTAATAGACTGAGTATCAGCGCATTAAGACATGTCCCCAACGCATATATACTGAACAAAAATGTAAACGCATCAATTTCAACAATTTTACTGAGTTACAGTTCACATAAGGAAATCAGTCGATTGAAATAAATTAATTAGGCCCTAATCTATGGATTTCACATTACAGGGCAGGAGTGCAGCCATTGGTGGGCCACTTGGGAGCCAGGCCCACCTACTGGGGAGCCAGGCCCAGCCAATCAGAATGAGTTGTTCACAGGAAAAGGGCTTTATTACAGACAGAAATACTCCTCAGTTTCATCAGCTGTCCAGGTGGTTGGTCTCAGACGATCCTGTAGGTGAAGAAGCCGAATGTGGTCTGCGGTTGTTACACGTGGTCTGCGGTTGTGAGGCTGGTTGAGCGTACTGCCAAATTCTCTAAAACGATGTTGGAGGTGGCTTATCATAGAGAAATTAACGTTCAATTTTCTGACCCAGCTCTGGTGGACATTCCTGCAGTCAGCATGCCAGTTGCACGCTCCCTCAAAACTTGAGACATCTGTGGCATTGTGTTGTGTGACAACTCTGAGAGGACTTTGATTGTCCCCAGCACAAGGTGCAACTATGTAATGATCATGCTGTTTAATCAGCTTCTCGACATGGCACTCCTGTCAGGTGGATGGATTATCTTGGAGAAATGCTCACTAACAGGGATGTAAACAAAGTTGTGCACAACATTTTAGAGAAATAAGCTTTTTGTGCACATATGGAACATTCCTGGGATCTTTTATTTCAGCTCATGAAACATGGGACCAACACTTTACATGTTGCGTTTATATTTTTGTTCCCTCAGTGAATAGAAACACACACACACTACACAACAACACATACACACACACAGACACACAAGATTCAGACAAAGCCTCTTTTGTAGACATAGGGATATCAGAATGACCACAGATGTTGGTTATTCAAATGAATGTTTGCTCACGAAACACCACATTTTCTATTGATGTTCACTGCAAGATAGACTCCATAAATCCAATAGATAAAACTCAATGTTTTATGAGCCACATTGGGCCATCCTATACCCTTCGGAGAACTGAATCGTCTCCATAGACACGCTCTACAAAGTCATTCCAGCAGAACAATGATATTTATAATAACTCGACCTGGGACATCTTTTCTTTTCTGCACACTGACACACACTCTCTTTGATCTCATCCTCTCTCTCTATCCCTTCCTACAGCCCCGTTTATACCTGGTTCTAACATGCGATCTTGTCCAAATTCTGATTGTGTCCACATTTCCAGACGGGTGTAGTAGACAATCAAAAGACACGTTGTGGTCTGATTGGGATCAGATCACCATGCCCACCTCCGGTGGTAGTCAGACACACATTGTGTCTGGATATCTTACATGTGTAGACAGATCTTGACATCATTATTCCTCCCTCTGAAATCATTGACAAGTGGAACCATTGACTAGTCATGAATATGTGTCTTACAATAAAGAAATACATATTATTTTGAAAGAATTGCTGTGAAATAATTTGCATAAAGGAAGGGACCAGGAAATCTGGTCACAGGGCAGACACAGTGGACAGATAACAGACACATTTTGATACCATGTGTAGATACATTTCTGGAAATGTGGGCACATTCAGAATGTGGACAAGATCAGGAGAAAGGACCCATGTTAGCACCAGGTATAAATGGGACTTATCTGTCTGTCTACTTTGTTTGTTTCTTTCCTGAGCAGTATGAGCTCTCGCTCCCCCTCCCTCTCTTCTTCCCCTTCAGTCTCTCTACCCCACCCACACTCCATCCCTCCCCCTCCCCCTCCCTCTCTCCTTCCCCCCTTAGTCACTCCATCAATCCCACCCACCCGACCCCTCCCTCTCTCCTTCCCCCCTAAACCTCTCCCACCACCCTCCTTCCCTACCCCTCTCTCTCTCCCCCTGTACTCTAGGGATTGTGGTTGTGAGCAGAAAGAGCAGACTGCAGGCCCAGTGTTTGTTAATCTGAGTGGAGCGGGAGAGAAGGACGGATGAAGAGGAAAGCCTGGGATTAACTGAGACACACACACACACACACATACCCACATGCACACACAGGCACACATTCACACTTATAGGACGCTCCACTGACTGAAGTTATAGTAAGTCAACCCTTTAGAGAACAAACGTGTGAAGATGATGTGAGTGTATGGAGAAATGTCCTTCACCTTACCCTCTTGTTCTATCTGACGTTGTTTATTGTAACTTTTCCAGGAATTGTAGACCCACTGGGCACAAACGTCAGTTCAACATCTAGTTTTGATTTACATTTGGTAAATCTAACGTGAATTCAACGTGAAATCAGCAAAACATTTCACCATGCCATTGGATTTAGGTTAAAAGTTGAGTAAAAAAAAATGAAATGCCCTTACGTTGATAACTTGTTGCAAAACAATACGTTTTCCACATGGATTCAATGTCATCACAATAATTTGGGGGGGTTAAATGACGTGTAAACAATGCTGTTTCAACCAGTTTTTATCCAGTGGGGACCTCCTTGGTGAGTCAACCAGTTTTCAGTCCCCTGCCTTAAATATTTACAGTGCCCAATCGAGGCTCTTAATTGAATCTGTGGGCCCTCCCTCCGGGGAGACAGGCTTCTATCAGAGCCAATTAGGAGCATACAAGGCTGACAGTTATGGGTGCTATCTGACTGCTGCTCAGGGAGGGGGGGGGGGGGCGGCAGGTATGATACAGGCTGCAGTAGTGACGCACCTTCCCCTCCTCTCCTCATCTCCTCCTCCCAGTAAACTAATACGTGGGACGGGATGGCAGATACTGGAGGAAGAGGGGGTGAGGAGGATGGGGTGGAAGGTTTGGGGTATTCAGAACTCTAACCCAATCAGATAGTAGCTGGCTTCCCCCTTACTGTTTTATTACTGCTGTCTAAGCACAGAGAGAGAAGAGCAGGAGGGGAGAGGGTGGGAGAGAAGAGAGAGAGGGAGAGAAGAGAGAGGGCAGGAAGGGGAGAGAGATGGAGAGAAAGAGCGAGAGAGAGAGAAGAGAGAGAGGAAGAGAAAGGGAGAAGAAGAAAGACATGGTTAGTGGGGGTGAAATACAGAAAAAGAAAGGGAAAGGGGGATACCAAGTCAGCTGAATGCATTCAAACGAAATGTGTCTTCCGCATTTAACCCAACCCCTCTGAATCAAAGAGGTGACGGGCTGAGGGATTTAGAGAGATACTTTTGAAGAGGAGGATACAATCTGACGATGAACACAGTCAGCCAGAGTGATTCATTCCCTCTTACACATTGAGGCTCAAAGAAACTCATCAATTTCAAGAACTATCAAAAATGTGTTTTATTGTCCGTGCTTTCAGAAATGTTCAGCCAATGAAAAACTAAGTGCTGGGGGAGAAGTTAAACTCTTCTGATGTCATTGTGGATGCCAAAGTGATGTCACACTCTACAACAGTCACACTATACTACTGTCACATTCTACTACAGTCACATTCTACTACAGATATTCTACTAAAGTCACACTCTTACTACAGTCACATTCTACTACAGATATTACACTACAGTCACATTCAACTACAGTTTTCATTCTTCTACATTCTACTGCAGTCACATTCTACTGCAGTCACATTCTGCTCCAGTCATATTCTACAACAGTCATGTCGTACTACAGTCACAATCTACTACTGTCAGATTCAACTACAATCACATTCTACTGCAGTCACATTCTACTACAGTCACATTATGCTACAGTCATAATCTACTACAGTCACATTCTACTACAGTCACATTCTACTACAGTCATAATCTACTCCAGTCATATTCTACTACAGTCACATTCTAATACAGTCACATTCTACTACAGTCACATTCTATAACAGTCACATTCTACTACAGATATTAAACTACAGTCACATTCAACTACAGTTTTCATTCATCTACATTCTACTGCAGTCACATCCTACTGCAGTCACATTCTGCTCCAGTCATATTCTACAACAGTTACAATCTACTACAGTCACATTTGACTGCAGTCACATTTTACTACAGTCACATTCTTCTACAGTCATAATCTACTACAGTCACATTCTACTACAGTCATAATCTACTCCAGTCATATTCCACTACAGTCATATTCTAATACAGTCACATCCTCCTACAGTCACATTCTACTAAAGCCAGACTCTACTACAGTCACATTCTATGACAGTTACATTCTACTACAGTCATATTCTACTACATTTTACTCCAGTCAAATTCTTCTCCAGTCAAATTCTACTACAGTCATAATCTACTACAGTCACATTCTGCGACTATCAAACTCTAACACAGTCACACTCCACTACATTCACATTCTTCTAAATTCTACCACAGCTACATTCTACTACAGAACTTATACAACAGTCATATTCTACTACAGTCAAATTCTACTGCAGTCACATTCTACGACAGTCACATTCTACTACAGTCACATTCTACTACAGTCATAATCTACTACAGTCACATTCTACTACAGTCACATTCTAATACAGTCACATTCTACAACAGTCACATTCTACTACAGTCACAATCTACTACAGTCACATTCTACTACAGTCATAATCTACTCCAGTCATATTCTACTACAATCACATTCTACTACAGTCACACTCTACTACAGTCACATTCTACATCAGTCATAATCTACTCCAGTCACATTCTACAACAGTCATATTCTACTACATTCTACTCCAGTGAAGTTCTTCTCCAGTCATATTCTACTACAGTCATAATCTACTACAGTCACATACTACTACAGTTACATTCAACAGTCACATTATACTACAGTCATAATCTACTCCAGTCACATTCTACAACAGCCATATTCTACTACAGTCATAATCTACTACAGTCACATTCTACTACAGTCACATTCTAATACAGTCACATTCTACAACAGTCACATTCTACTACAGTCACAATCTACTACAGTCACATTCTACTACAGTCATAATCTACTCCAGTCATATTCTACTACAATCACATTCTACTACAGTCACACTCTACTACAGTCACATTCTACATCAGTCATAATGTACTCCAGTCACATTCTACAACAGTCATATTCTACTACATTCTACTCCAGTCAAGTTCGTCTCCAGTCATATTCTACTACAGTCATAATCTACTACAGTCACATACTACTACAGTTACATTCTTCTACATGCTACTGAGATCACATTCTACTGCAGTCACATTGTACTCCAGTCATATTCTACTACAGTCACATTCTACTACAGTCACATTCAACTACAGTCAAATTATACTACAGTCATAATCTACTCCAGTCATATTCTACTACAATCACATTGTACTACAGTCACACTCTACTACAGTCACATTCTACATCAGTCATAATCTACTCCAGTCACATTCTACAACAGTCATAATCTACTACATTCTACTCCAGTGAAGTTCTTCTCCAGTCACATTGTACTCCAGTCATATTCTACTACAGTCACATTCTACTACAGTCACATTCAACTACAGTCACATTATACTACAGTCATAATCTACTCCAGTCATATTCTACTACAGTCACATTCTAATACAGTCTAATTATATAACAGTCATAATCTACTACAGTCACATTCTATTACAGTCACATTTTACTACAGTCACACTCTATTACATTCAAACTCTACTACTGTCACATTCTACTACAGATATTCTACTACAGTCACATTCTACGACAGTCACATTCGACTACAGTCATAACCTACTACAGTCACATTTAACTACAGTCACATTCTACTACAGTCATAATCTACTACAGTCACATTCTAATACAGTCCCATTCTATTACAGTCCCATTCTATAGCATTCCTAATCTACTACAGTCACATTCTACTATAGTAAAATTTTACTACAGTCACATTCTACTACAGTCACATTCTGCTACAGTCATAATCTACTCAAGTCATATTATATTACAATCACATTCTACTACAGTCACACTCTACTACAGTCACATTCTACTACAGTCAAATTCTACTACAGTCACATTCTACTACAGATATATTCTACTACAGATATTCTACTACATTCTACTCCAGTCATAATCTACTACAGTCAAAATCTACTACAGTCACAATCTACTACAGTTACATTCTACTACAGATATTACACTACAGTCACATTCAACTACAGTTTTCATCCATCTACATTATATGACAGTCACATTCTACTGCAGTCACATTCTATTACATTCAAACTCTACTACTGTCACATTCTACTACAGATATTCTACTACAGTCACACTCTTACTACAGTCACATTCTACTACAGATTTTACACTACAGTCACATTCAACTACAGTTACATTTTTCTACATTCTACTGCAGTCACATTCATCTGCAGTCACATTGTAATCCAGTCAAAATCTACTATAGTGATATTCTACTAGTCATAATATATTTCAGTCACGTTTAACTGCAGTCACATTCTACGACAATCACATTCTACTACAGTCATAACCTACTACAGTCACATTCTACTACAGTCACATTCAACTACAGTCACATTCTAATACAGTCATAATCTACTACAGTCATATTCTACTACAGTCACATTCTATAGCAGTCCTAATCTACAACAGTCACATTCTACTATAGTCAAACTCTACAACAGTCACATTCTACTACAGCCACATTCTACTATATTCATAATCTACTACAGTCACATTCTACTACAGATATTCTACCACAGTCACATTCTACTACAGTCACATTCTATTACAGTCACAATCTATCACAGTCGCATTCTATTACAGTCACAATCTATCACAGTCACATTCTACTACAGATATTCTACTACAGTCACATTCTACTAGAGTTACATTCTTCTACATGCTACTGAGATCACATTCTACTGCAGTCACATTCATTTGCAGTCATATTGTAATCCAGTCAAAATCTACTACAGTGCTATTCTACTACAGTCATAATATCCTACAGTCACATTTAAATGCAGTCACATTCTACGACAGTCACATTCGACTACAGTCATAACCTACTACAGTCACATTTAACTACAGTCACATTCTACTACAGTCATAATATACTACAGTCACATTCTACTACAGTCACATTCTACTGCAGTCACATTCTACGACAGTCACATTCTACTACAGTCATAATCTACTACAGTCACATTTTACTACAGTCACACTCTATTACAGTCACACTCTACTACTGTCACATTATACTACAGATATTCTACTACAGTCACACTCTTACTACAGTCACATTCTACTACAGATTTGACACTACAGTCACATTCAACTACAGTTACAATCTTCTACATTCTATTGCAGTCACATTCTACTGCAGTCACATTGTACTCCAGTCAAAATCTACTACAGTCAAATTCTACTGCAGTCACATTCTACGACAGTCACATTATACTACAGTCATAATCTACTACAGTCACATTCTAATACAGTCACATTCTACTACAGTCACATTCTATTACAGTCACAATCTACCACAGTCACATTCTACTACAGATATTACTCTACAGTCACATTCAACTACAGTTTTCATTTATCTACATTCTACTGCAGTCACATTCTACTGCAGTCACATTCTACGACAGTCACATTCTACTACAGTCACATTCTACTACAGTCATAATCTACTACAGTCACATTCTACTACAGTCACATTCTAATACAGTCACATTCTACAACAGTCACATTCTACTACAGTCACAATCTACTACAGTCACATTCTACTACAGTCATAATCTACTCCAGTCATATTCTACTACAATCACATTCTACTACAGTCACACTCTACTACAGTCACATTCTACATCAGTCATAATCTACTCCAGTCACATTCTACAACAGTCATATTCTACTACATTCTACTCCAGTGAAGTTCTTCTCCAGTCATATTCTACTACAGTCATAATCTACTACAGTCACATACTACTACAGTTACATTCTTCTACATGCTACTGAGATCACATTCTACTGCAGTCACATTGTACTCCAGTCATATTCTACTACAGTCATATTCAACTACAGTCACATTCTACTATAGTAAATGCTACTACAGTCACATTCTACTACAGTCACATTCTGCTACAGTCATAATCTACTCAAGTCATATTATATTACAATCACATTCTACTACAGTCACACTCTACTACAGTCACATTCTACTACAGTCAAATTCTACTACAGTCACATTCTACTACAGATATATTCTACTACAGATATTCTACTACATTCTACTCCAGTCATAATCTACTACAGTCAAAATCTACTACAGTCACAATCTACTACAGTTACATTCTACTACAGATATTACACTACAGTCACATTCAACTACAGTTTTCATCCATCTACATTATATGACAGTCACATTCTACTGCAGTCACATTCTATGACAGTCACATTCTACTACAGTCATAATCTACTACAGTCACATTCTACTACAGTCACATTCCAATACAGTCACATTCTACTACAGTCACATTCTATAACAGTCACATTCTACTACAGATTTTCTACTACAGTCACATTCTACTACAGTCAAATTCTACTACAGTCACATTCTACTACAGATATATTCTACTACAGATATTCTACTACATTCTACTCCAGTCATAATCTACTACAGTCAAAATCTACTACAGTCACAATCTACTACAGTTACATTCTACTACAGATATTACACTACAGTCACATTCAACTACAGTTTTCATCCATCTACATTATATGACAGTCACATTCTACTGCAGTCACATTCTATTACATTCAAACTCTACTACTGTCACATTCTACTACAGATATTCTACTACAGTCACACTCTTACTACAGTCACATTCTACTACAGATTTTACACTACAGTCACATTCAACTACAGTTACATTTTTCTACATTCTACTGCAGTCACATTCATCTGCAGTCACATTGTAATCCAGTCAAAATCTACTATAGTGATATTCTACTACAGTCATAATATATTTCAGTCACGTTTAACTGCAGTCACATTCTACGACAATCACATTCTACTACAGTCATAACCTACTACAGTCACATTCTACTACAGTCACATTCAACTACAGTCACATTCTAATACAGTCATAATCTACTACAGTCATATTCTACTACAGTCACATTCTATAGCAGTCCTAATCTACAACAGTCACATTCTACTATAGTCAAACTCTACTGCAGTCACATTCTACTACAGTCACATTCTGCTACATTCTACTCCAATCATATGCTACTACAGCCACATTCTACTATATTCATAATCTACTACAGTCACATTATACTACAGATATTCTACCACAGTCACATTCTACTACAGTCACATTCTATTACAGTCACAATCTATCACAGTCGCATTCTATTACAGTCACAATCTATCACAGTCACATTCTACCACAGATATTCTACTACAGTCACATTCTACTAGAGTTACATTCTTCTACATGCTACTGAGATCACATTCTACTGCAGTCACATTCATCTGCAGTCATATTGTAATCCAGTCAAAATCTACTACAGTGCTATTCTACTACAGTCATAATATCCTACAGTCACATTTAAATGCAGTCACATTCTACGACAGTCACATTCGACTACAGTCATAACCTACTACAGTCACATTTAACTACAGTCACATTCTACTACAGTCATAATATACTACAGTCACATTCTACTACAGTCACATTCTACTGCAGTCACATTCTACGACAGTCACATTCTACTACAGTCATAATCTACTACAGTCACATTTTACTACAGTCACACTCTATTACAGTCACACTCTACTACTGTCACATTATACTACAGATATTCTACTACAGTCACACTCTTACTACAGTCACATTCTACTACAGATTTGACACTACAGTCACATTCAACTACAGTTACAATCTTCTACATTCTATTGCAGTCACATTCTACTGCAGTCACATTGTACTCCAGTCAAAATCTACTACAGTCAAATTCTACTGCAGTCACATTCTACGACAGTCACATTATACTACAGTCATAATCTACTACAGTCACATTCTAATACAGTCACATTCTACTACAGTCACATTCTATTACAGTCACAATCTACCACAGTCACATTCTACTACAGATATTACTCTACAGTCACATTCAACTACAGTTTTCATTTATCTACATTCTACTGCAGTCACATTCTACTGCAGTCACATTCTACGACAGTCACATTCTACTACAGTCACATTCTACTACAGTCATAATCTACTACAGTCACATTCTACTACAGTCACATTCTAATACAGTCACATTCTACAACAGTCACATTCTGCTACAGTCACAATCTACTACAGTCACATTCTACTACAGTCATAATCTACTCCAGTCATATTCTACTACAATCACATTCTACTACAGTCACACTCTACTACAGTCACATTCTACATCAGTCATAATCTACTCCAGTCACATTCTACAACAGTCATATTCTACTACATTCTACTCCAGTGAAGTTCTTCTCCAGTCATATTCTACTACAGTCATAATCTACTACAGTCACATACTACTACAGTTACATTCTTCTACATGCTACTGAGATCACATTCTACTGCAGTCACATTGTACTCCAGTCATATTCTACTACAGTCATATTCAACTACAGTCACATTCTACTATAGTAAATTCTACTACAGTCACATTCTACTACAGTCACATTCTACTACAGTCACATTCTGCTACAGTCATAATCTACTCAAGTCATATTATATTACAATCACATTCTACTACAGTCACACTCTACTACAGTCACATTCTACTACAGTCAAATTCTACTACAGTCACATTCTACTACAGATATATTCTACTACAGATATTCTACTACATTCTACTCCAGTCATAATCTACTACAGTCAAAATCTACTACAGTCACAATCTACTACAGTTACATTCTACTACAGATATTACACTACAGTCACATTCAACTACAGTTTTCATCCATCTACATTATATGACAGTCACATTCTACTGCAGTCACATTCTATTACATTCAAACTCTACTACTGTCACATTCTACTACAGATATTCTACTACAGTCACACTCTTACTACAGTCACATTCTACTACAGATTTTACACTACAGTCACATTCAACTACAGTTACATTTTTCTACATTCTACTGCAGTCACATTCATCTGCAGTCACATTGTAATCCAGTCAAAATCTACTATAGTGATATTCTACTACAGTCATAATATATTTCAGTCACGTTTAACTGCAGTCACATTCTACGACAGTCACATTCTACTACAGTCATAACCTACTACAGTCACATTCTACTACAGTCACATTCAACTACAGTCACATTCTACTACAGTCATAATCTACTGCAGTCATATTCTACTACAGTCACATTCTATAGCAGTCATAATATACTACAGTCACATTCTACTACAGTCACATTCTACTGCAGTCACATTCTACGACAGTCACATTCTACTACAGTCATAATCTACTACAGTCACATTTCACTACAGTCACACTCTATTACAGTCACACTCTACTACTGTCACATTATACTACAGATATTCTACTACAGTCACACTCTTACTACAGTCACATTCTACTACAGATTTGACACTACAGTCACATTCAACTACAGTCACATTCTACTACAGTTACATTCTTCTACATGCTACTGAGATCACATTCTACTGCAGTCACATTGTACTCCAGTCATATTCTACTACAGTCATATTCAACTACAGTCACATTCTACTATAGTAAATTCTACTACAGTCACATTCTACTACAGTCACATTCTACTACAGTCACATTCTGCTACAGTCATAATCTACTCAAGTCATATTATATTACAATCACATTCTACTACAGTCACACTCTACTACAGTCACATTCTACTACAGTCAAATTCTACTACAGTCACATTCTACTACAGATATATTCTACTACAGATATTCTACTACATTCTACTCCAGTCATAATCTACTACAGTCAAAATCTACTACAGTCACAATCTACTACAGTTACATTCTACTACAGATATTACACTACAGTCACATTCAACTACAGTTTTCATCCATCTACATTATATGACAGTCACATTCTACTGCAGTCACATTCTATTACATTCAAACTCTACTACTGTCACATTCTACTACAGATATTCTACTACAGTCACACTCTTACTACAGTCACATTCTACTACAGATTTTACACTACAGTCACATTCAACTACAGTTACATTTTTCTACATTCTACTGCAGTCACATTCATCTGCAGTCACATTGTAATCCAGTCAAAATCTACTATAGTGATATTCTACTACAGTCATAATATATTTCAGTCACGTTTAACTGCAGTCACATTCTACGACAGTCACATTCTACTACAGTCATAACCTACTACAGTCACATTCTACTACAGTCACATTCAACTACAGTCACATTCTACTACAGTCATAATCTACTGCAGTCATATTCTACTACAGTCACATTCTATAGCAGTCATAATATACTACAGTCACATTCTACTACAGTCACATTCTACTGCAGTCACATTCTACGACAGTCACATTCTACTACAGTCATAATCTACTACAGTCACATTTTACTACAGTCACACTCTATTACAGTCACACTCTACTACTGTCACATTATACTACAGATATTCTACTACAGTCACACTCTTACTACAGTCACATTCTACTACAGATTTGACACTACAGTCACATTCAACTACAGTTAGAATCTTCTACATTCTATTGCAGTCACATTCTACTGCAGTCACATTGTACTCCAGTCAAAATCTACTACAGTCAAATTCTACTGCAGTCACATTCTACGACAGTCACATTATACTACAGTCATAATCTACTACAGTCACATTCTAATACAGTCACATTCTACTACAGTCACATTCTATTACAGTCACAATCTACCACAGTCACATTCTACTACAGATATTACTCTACAGTCACATTCAACTACAGTTTTCATTTATCTACATTCTACTGCAGTCACATTCTACTGCAGTCACATTCTACGACAGTCACATTCTACTACAGTCACATTCTACTACAGTCATAATCTACTACAGTCACATTCTACTACAGTCACATTCTAATACAGTCACATTCTACAACAGTCACATTCTACTACAGTCACAATCTACTACAGTCACATTCTACTACAGTCATAATCTACTCCAGTCATATTCTACTACAATCACATTCTACTACAGTCACACTCTACTACAGTCACATTCTACATCAGTCATAATCTACTCCAGTCACATTCTACAACAGTCATATTCTACTACATTCTACTCCAGTGAAGTTCTTCTCCAGTCATATTCTACTACAGTCATAATCTACTACAGTCACATACTACTACAGTTACATTCTTCTACATGCTACTGAGATCACATTCTACTGCAGTCACATTGTACTCCAGTCATATTCTACTACAGTCATATTCAACTACAGTCACATTCTACTATAGTAAATTCTACTACAGTCACATTCTACTACAGTCACATTCTGCTACAGTCATAATCTACTCAAGTCATATTATATTACAATCACATTCTACTACAGTCACACTCTACTACAGTCACATTCTACTACAGTCAAATTCTACTACAGTCACATTCTACTACAGATATATTCTACTACAGATATTCTACTACATTCTACTCCAGTCATAATCTACTACAGTCAAAATCTACTACAGTCACAATCTACTACAGTTACATTCTACTACAGATATTACACTACAGTCACATTCAACTACAGTTTTCATCCATCTACATTATATGACAGTCACATTCTACTGCAGTCACATTCTATTACATTCAAACTCTACTACTGTCACATTCTACTACAGATATTCTACTACAGTCACACTCTTACTACAGTCACATTCTACTACAGATTTTACACTACAGTCACATTCAACTACAGTTACATTTTTCTACATTCTACTGCAGTCACATTCATCTGCAGTCACATTGTAATCCAGTCAAAATCTACTATAGTGATATTCTACTACAGTCATAATATATTTCAGTCACGTTTAACTGCAGTCACATTCTACGACAGTCACATTCTACTACAGTCATAACCTACTACAGTCACATTCTACTACAGTCACATTCAACTACAGTCACATTCTACTACAGTCATAATCTACTGCAGTCATATTCTACTACAGTCACATTCTATAGCAGTCCTAATCTACAACAGTCACATTCTACTATAGTCAAACTCTACTACAGTCACATTCTACTACAGTCACATTCTGCTACAGTCATAATCTACTCAAGTCATATTATATTACAATCACATTCTACTACAGTCACACTCTACTACAGTCACATTCTACTACAGTCAAATTCTACTACAGTCACATTCTACTACAGATATATTCTACTACAGATATTCTACTACATTCTACTCCAGTCATAATCTACTACAGTCAAAATCTACTACAGTCACAATCTACTACAGTTACATTCTACTACAGATATTACACTACAGTCACATTCAACTACAGTTTTCATCCATCTACATTATATGACAGTCACATTCTACTGCAGTCACATTCTATTACATTCAAACTCTACTACTGTCACATTCTACTACAGATATTCTACTACAGTCACACTCTTACTACAGTCACATTCTACTACAGATTTTACACTACAGTCACATTCAACTACAGTTACATTTTTCTACATTCTACTGCAGTCACATTCATCTGCAGTCACATTGTAATCCAGTCAAAATCTACTATAGTGATATTCTACTACAGTCATAATATATTTCAGTCACGTTTAACTGCAGTCACATTCTACGACAGTCACATTCTACTACAGTCATAACCTACTACAGTCACATTCTACTACAGTCACATTCAACTACAGTCACATTCTACTACAGTCATAATCTACTGCAGTCATATTCTACTACAGTCACATTCTATAGCAGTCATAATATACTACAGTCACATTCTACTACAGTCACATTCTACTGCAGTCACATTCTACGACAGTCACATTCTACTACAGTCATAATCTACTACAGTCACATTTTACTACAGTCACACTCTATTACAGTCACACTCTACTACTGTCACATTATACTACAGATATTCTACTACAGTCACACTCTTACTACAGTCACATTCTACTACAGATTTGACACTACAGTCACATTCAACTACAGTTACAATCTTCTACATTCTATTGCAGTCACATTCTACTGCAGTCACATTGTACTCCAGTCAAAATCTACTACAGTCAAATTCTACTGCAGTCACATTCTACGACAGTCACATTATACTACAGTCATAATCTACTACAGTCACATTCTAATACAGTCACATTCTACTACAGTCACATTCTATTACAGTCACAATCTACCACAGTCACATTCTACTACAGATATTACTCTACAGTCACATTCAACTACAGTTTTCATTTATCTACATTCTACTGCAGTCACATTCTACTGCAGTCACATTCTACGACAGTCACATTCTACTACAGTCAGATTCTACTACAGTCATAATCTACTACAGTCACATTCTACTACAGTCACATTCTAATACAGTCACATTCTACAACAGTCACATTCTACTACAGTCACAATCTACTACAGTCACATTCTACTACAGTCATAATCTACTCCAGTCATATTCTACTACAATCACATTCTACTACAGTCACACTCTACTACAGTCACATTCTACATCAGTCATAATCTACTCCAGTCACATTCTACAACAGTCATATTCTACTACATTCTACTCCAGTGAAGTTCTTCTCCAGTCATATTCTACTACAGTCATAATCTACTACAGTCACATACTACTACAGTTACATTCTTCTACATGCTACTGAGATCACATTCTACTGCAGTCTCATTGTACTCCAGTCATATTCTACTACAGTCATATTCAACTACAGTCACATTCTACTATAGTAAATTCTACTACAGTCACATTCTACTACAGTCACATTCTGCTACAGTCATAATCTACTCAAGTCATATTATATTACAATCACATTCTACTACAGTCACACTCTACTACAGTCACATTCTACTACAGTCAAATTCTACTACAGTCACATTCTACTACAGATATATTCTACTACAGATATTCTACTACATTCTACTCCAGTCATAATCTACTACAGTCAAAATCTACTACAGTCACAATCTACTACAGTTACATTCTACTACAGATATTACACTACAGTCACATTCAACTACAGTTTTCATCCATCTACATTATATGACAGTCACATTCTACTGCAGTCACATTCTATTACATTCAAACTCTACTACTGTCACATTCTACTACAGATATTCTACTACAGTCACACTCTTACTACAGTCACATTCTACTACAGATTTTACACTACAGTCACATTCAACTACAGTTACATTTTTCTACATTCTACTGCAGTCACATTCATCTGCAGTCACATTGTAATCCAGTCAAAATCTACTATAGTGATATTCTACTACAGTCATAATATATTTCAGTCACGTTTAACTGCAGTCACATTCTACGACAGTCACATTCTACTACAGTCATAACCTACTACAGTCACATTCTACTACAGTCACATTCAACTACAGTCACATTCTACTACAGTCATAATCTACTGCAGTCATATTCTACTACAGTCACATTCTATAGCAGTCCTAATCTACAACAGTCACATTCTACTATAGTCAAACTCTACTACAGTCACATTCTGCTACATTCTACTCCAATCATATGCTACTACAGCCACATTCTACTATATTCATAATCTACTACAGTCACATTCTACTACAGATATTCTACCACAGTCACATTCTACTACAGTCACATTCTATTACAGTCACAATCTATCACAGTCGCATTCTATTACAGTCACAATCTATCACAGTCACATTCTACTACAGATATTCTACTACAGTCACATTCTACTAGAGTTACATTCTTCTACATGCTACTGAGATCACATTCTACTGCAGTCACATTCATCTGCAGTCATATTGTAATCCAGTCAAAATCTACTACAGTGCTATTCTACTACAGTCATAATATCCTACAGTCACATTTAAATGCAGTCACATTCTACGACAGTCACATTCGACTACAGTCATAACCTACTACAGTCACATTTAACTACAGTCACATTCTACTACAGTCACATTCTACTACAGTCACATTCTGCTACAGTCATAATCTACTCAAGTCATATTATATTACAATCACATTCTACTACAGTCACACTCTACTACAGTCACATTCTACTACAGTCAAATTCTACTACAGTCACATTCTACTACAGATATATTCTACTACAGATATTCTACTACATTCTACTCCAGTCATAATCTACTACAGTCAAAATCTACTACAGTCACAATCTACTACAGTTACATTCTACTACAGATATTACACTACAGTCACATTCAACTACAGTTTTCATCCATCTACATTATATGACAGTCACATTCTACTGCAGTCACATTCTATGACAGTCACATTCTACTACAGTCATAATCTACTACAGTCACATTCTACTACAGTCACATTCCAATACAGTCACATTCTACTACAGTCACATTCTATAACAGTCACATTCTACTACAGATTTTCTACTACAGTCACATTCTATTACAGTCACATTCTACTACATCAATTATACAAGAGTCACATTCTACTACAGTCACATTCTATTACAGTCACATTTTACTACAGTCACACTCTTCTACAGTCACACTCTACTACTTTCACATTCTACTACAGTCATAATCTACTCAAGTCATATTCTATTACAATCACATTCTACTACAGTCAAACTCTACTACAGTCGCATTCTACTACAGTCACATTCTAATACAGTCACATTCTACTACAGTCACATTCTATAACAGTCATAATCTACTACAGTCACATTATACTACAGTCACACTCTACTACAGTCACATTCTACTTCTGTCACCTTCTACTACAGTCATATTGTACTACAGTCATAGTCTCCTCCAGTCACACTCTACTACAGTCATATTCTACTACAGTCACATTCTCCTACAGTCACATTCTACGACAGTCATATTCTACTTAATTCTACTACATTCACATTCTTTTACAGTCACATTCTACTCGTCACATTCTACGACAATAACATTCTACTACAGTCACATTCTACTACAGTCACATTGAATTACAGTCATATTCTACTACATTCATATTCTACTACAGTCACATTCTACTACAGTCATATTGTACTAGTCATATTCTACTACAGTCACATTCTACTACAGTCATATTATACTACATTCACATTGTATTACAGTCACATTATACTACAGTCACATTCTAGAATGCAGTCTTTCAGAATAACGGACACAGAACAAGCCCATCGTTCTCTCACTATGGGACCTCTATCTCTCTGATCCCAGGCCAGAGACACCCAAAGCTATCTGAGTGAGCCAGCAAGGGCATTCTGCTTGACTGGGGGAGAGGCAGGGGTGCATATGGGCAGAAGGTCAGAGAGGGAGAGGGGGGGGGGGGGGTTGAGGGTGATCCTGAGGGTGGCACATAGCGGCCAAGTGTATGTGTGTGTGTCTGTGTGTGTGTGAGCATCAAAGCCTCAAGTCATGCCACGCTGCCTCAAAACCCTCCCGTCACCTAGACCTGTTGGCAACCTCTGATAAGTGGGAAATGTGCTTTGTGGTTAGAGAGAGCTAACCCTTCTCCCTCATCCACACAAAGCTCTGGGGTTTACACAGAGAAAAGCACTCACATCACATAGAGACAATTCACCCTAAATAATTCCCCCAGAGTGATTCATCCATGATGCCCTATTACACATTAATGCTTACAGAATTTGAAGAACCATCAAAAATGTGTTTTATTGTCCGTGCTTTCCGAAATGTTCAGCCAATGAAAAACTGTAAGCGCCGAGGGGAAGTTAAACCTTTCTGATGTCATTGTGGGTGCCAAAGTGATGTCACATTCTACTAGTCACATTCTACCAGTAGTAGTAAAATCAGTGGGGAAGTCAAGCCAAGCCAGTAAAAAGACATATTACAACCTACAGCGCATCCGGGAAGTATTCAGACCGCATGGCTTTCTCCACATTTTGTTACGTTACAGCCTTATTCTAAAATTGATTCAATATTTTTTCCCCTCATCAATCTACACACAATATACCCCGCAATGACAAAGAGCCAACAGGTTCTTAGAAATGTTTGGTCATTTAAAAAAAATGTAAAACTTAAATACTTTATTTACGTAAGTATTCAGAGCCTTTGCTGCTATGACACTCCAAATTGAGCTCAGATGCATCCTGTTTCCATTGATCATCCTTGAGCTGTATCTACAACTGTGGTAAATTCAATTGATTGGACATGATTTGGGAAAGGCACACACCTGTCTATATAAGGTCCCACAGTTGACAGTAAAGCTAACTAAAAAGCATCATTCCCAAAGAGAGGATGGCTTTCACTTCCGCAGTGATAAATCCATTAACTTCTTTGACAAAAAGATCATTATCATTAGAAAACAAATTACGGACTCCTCTTTGAATATGCTTATTTCTCCAAACGCCTAGTTGTCCTGAGTTAGCATAGAACTGCCAGGACCTAGGATCAATGGAGACACTCAAGTTTTTTTTAATCCTATATCTCTTGACACATTCATGAAAATATTCATGGCCTCTAAATCTTCCAGCTGCATACTGGACCCTATTCCAACTAAACTACTGAAAGAGCTACTTCCTGTGCTTGGCCCTCCTATGTTGAACATTATAAATGGCTCCCTAACCCCCGGATGTGTACCAAACTCACTAAAAGTGGCAGTATTAAAGCCTCTCTTGAAAAAGACCAACCTCGACCTGGACATTTTTAAAAACACTATCAGCCTAGATCGATTCTCTCATTCCTCTCAAAAATTATTTTTAAACTAGACCCCAAAATCGAGACTGCACTCTTGAAGGTGGTTAATTACCTTTTACAGTTTTTCCCATTTGTTTACACACTTAAATTGGAACTTGAAACGCAATCACTGAAACCTGAAACTCATGTACCAAATCCCTAAACCAAGTACGCAAAATTGCAAGCACAATTCCTGCTTTACACTCAGTTGTCAATTCTATATCACACTTTTTGCAAAACACTACACACAGTTCTCGACATTAGGCACAACATTCAAAAATAAAATCTCTTTAGTGCCTTTGGAAAGCAAAGCCAATCACAATGCCAGCTCTATATACCAATTGGCAACACCCAATCCTCACAGCTGTAAACACTAGTTGCTGAATTGTTCACTTAGAAGCTTTAGTACTATAAAAGGCCACAGATGAGCTCACCTGTTTTGGAGGAAAATGGAAGTCAATGGTGAAGCAAGAGCTAGAGGTGACGGCGGGAGATTAACCTGTTAGAGCTCTAGGGGCGCTATTTCATTTTTGGATAAAAAACGTTCCCGTTTTAAGCGCGATATTTTGTCACGAAAAGATGCTCGACTATGCATATTCTTGACAGTTTTGGAAACAAAACACTCTGAAGTTTCAGAATCTGCAAAGATTTTGTCTGTAAGTGCCCCAGAACTCATTCTACAGGCGAAACCAAGATGATGCATCACCCAGGAATTAGCAGAATTTCTGAAGCTCTGTTTTCCATTCTCTCCTTATATGGCTGTGATTGCGCAACGAATGAGCCTACACTTTCTGTCGTTCGCCCAAGGTCTTAGCAGCATTGTGACGTATTTGTAGGCATATCATTGGAAGATTGACCATAAGAGACTACATTTCCCAAGTGTCCGCCTGGTGTCCTGCGTCGAATTCGGTGCGCAATTGCCAGCTGCTTCCACTTTACCATTTGATTCAGGGGAGAAAGCATGTGTCCAAGAACGATGTATCAATGAAGAGATATGTGAAAAACACCTTGATGATTGATTCTAAACAACGTTTGCCATGTTTTCAGTCGATATTATGGAGTTAATTTGGAAAAAAGTTTGCGTTTTGAGGACTGAATTTATGGATTTTTTTTGGTGGCCAAATGTGATGTATAAAACGGAGCTATTTCTAATACACAAGGAATCTTTTTGGAAAAACTGAGCATCTGCTATCTAACTGAGAGTATCCTCATTGAAAACATCAGAAGTTCTTCAAAGGTAAATGATTTTATTTGAAGGCTTTTATGTTTTTGTTAATGTTGCGTGCTGGATGCTAACGCTAATGCTAACGCTAAATGCTAACGCGAAATGCTAACTCTAGCTAGCTACTTTTACACAAATTATTGTTTTCCTATGGTTGAGAAGCATATTTTGAAAATCTGAGATGACAGTGTTGTTTACAAAAGGCTAAGCTTGAGAGATAGCATATTTATTTCATTTCATTTGCGATTTTCATAAATAGTTAACGTTGTGTTATGCTAATGAGCTTGCTGATAGATTTACACAATCCTGGATACAGGGTTTTTTTCATAGCTAAACGTGACGCAGAAAACGGAGCGATTTGTCCTAAACAAATAATCTTTCAGGAAAAACTGAACATTTGCTATCTGAGAGTCTCCTCATTGAAAACATCTGAAGTTCTTCAAAGGTAAATGATTTTTTTGAATGCTTTTCTGTTTTTTTGTGTAAATGTTGCCAGCTGAATGTTAATGCTAAATGCTACGTTAGCCATCAATACTGTTACACAAATGCTTGTTTTGCAATGGTTGAGAAGCATATTTTGAAAATCTGAGATGACAGTGTTGTTAACAAAAGGCTAAGCTTGAGAGCTAGCATATTTATTTCATTTCATTTGCGATTTTCATGAATAGTTAACGTTGCGTTATGGTAATGAGCTTGAGTCTGTATTCACGAACCCGGATCCGGGATGGGGAGATCAGAAAGGTTAAGAGGAGGACGAGGAAGGACAGTTGTCTCAGATGAGATCAGGGCCACATTGGTTGTGCTCAACCATGGATTGAGGCTGGGCAGAGTTCAGCCCAACCTGAGCCGCTACAGGGTTGCATCTATCATCCGTACATTCAGAAATGAGAACCGGTAAGTTACCTACCATCTACACTATGCTCTTTATGTATGTATACTGCAGTATACTGCAGTCCGACATATCAGTAGGTCTATGTTACTCAGTGATTGTTGGCATATGTTACAGTAATGTAATTTCATATCGAAAGAAAATAGATTATTTTAGATTACTGTAACCAATCATATCATATTTGTGGATCTTCTGCAGAAATGAGAGTCGGCCAGGCCATGGTGGAAGACACCGGCTGTTCACACCAGAACAGGAGACCGCTATTGTGAACATGGTGGTGGCAAACAATACCATTATACCATGAGAAATCCAGAACCACATAATTGCAGACAACACAATATTCAATAACATTCACCAGGTGGGCTTGTCTACATTGGACCGTGTATTACAGCACAACTGAATCCGGATGAAACAGGTCTACGGGGTGCCATTAGAGCGAAACTCAGATAGGGTTAAAGAACAGCACTATAAATATGTGCAAGTAAGTACTATACTGTGAATTTACTATCATATCACGACTGGATAGACACATTACAGTGTTGTAATCCAGTGTATTGTGCCTCACCATATTGACTGCTCTAGGTCTATGTCACATATTGACTTGTTGTCTGTTTCAGAGAGTCTTGGAGCTGGATGCCGCTGCAATTCAGCACATTTATATTTACATTGAGGCTGGCTTCAACCTAGCAAAAATAAGGGGACGGGGACGGAACATTATTGGCCACCGTGCCATTGTGAATGTCCCTGGATAGCGTGGAGGGAATTTTACCATGTGCGCAGCCATTAGCCAGCAAGGCATCCTCCATCACCATGCCATGGTGTCAAACAAGGCTCTGCATCTGTCCTCGTGCTCCAAGACCTTAGTGCTGCTTTTGACACCATCGATCACTACATACTTTTGGAGAGTTTGGAAACCCTAATTACTCTACACAGACAAGTTCTTGCCTGGTTTAGATCTTATCTGTCAGAAAGATATCAGTTTGTCTCTGTGGATGGTTTATCTTTTGACAACTCAATTGGTGTTCCTCAAGGTTCCGTTTTAGGACCACTATTTTTTTCACTATATATTCTACCTCTTGGTGATGTCATTCGGAAACACAAGTTCCACTGCTATGCAGACGACACACAGCTGTACATTTCAATGAAACGTGGTGAAACCCCAAAATGTCCTACCCCGGAAGCCTGTGTTTTAGACATAAGGAAGTGGATGGCGGCAATGTTTAATTTTTGAACTCGGACTAAACAGAAATGCTAGTTCTAGGTCCAAAGAAACAAATTTATCTGCTGTCGGATCTGACAATTAATCTTGATGGTTGTACAGCGTCTCAAATTTAACTGTGACTTCAGCATTACTTTGGACCCTGATCTCTTTTTTGACAAAAATATCAAGAATTAAAATAACAGCTTTTTTCCATCTTTATAAAACTGCAAAAAGCTCATCCATGCTTTTGCCACTTCTAGATAAGACTTCTGCAAAGCTCTACTCTATGGCTACCCAGATAAAGCATGAAATAAACTTCAGGTAGTGCTAAACACGGCTGCTAGAATCTTGACTAGAACCAAAAGATTGTGTCATAATTACTCCAGTGCTAGCCTCTCTACACTGGCTTCCTGTTAAGGCTAGGGCTGATTTCAAGGTTTTACTGCTAACCTACAAAGCATTACATGGGCTTGTTCCTACCTATCTCTCCGATTTGGTCCTGCCATACATTTCTAAGCAAACAGCTGGAGGCAGGGCTTTCTCCTATAGCGCCCCATTTTTATGGAATGGTCTGCCTATCCATGCGAGGGTTGCAGACTGTCTCGACCTTTAAGTCTTTACTGAAGACTCATATTTCCAGAAAGGCCTATGATTGAGTGCAGTCTGGCCCAGGGGTGCGAAGGTCAATGGCAAGGCATTGGAGCAATGAACCGCCCTTGCTGTCTCTTCCTGTTCGGCTCACATCTCTCCACTTGGTTCTCTGCCTCTGACCCAATTATGGGGGCTGAGTCAATGGCTTACTAGTGCTCTTCCATGTCGTCCCTAGGAGGGGTGTGTCACTTGAGTGGGTTGAGTCAATGACGTGATCTCCCTGTCCGGTTTTGAGCACCCTTGGGCTCATGCGGTGGAGAAGATCTTTGTGGGCTATACTCAGCCTTGTCTCAGGGTAGCAAGTTGGTGGTCTATTGATATCCCTCTAGTGGTGTGGAGGGTTATATCCTACCTGGTTGGCCCTATTGTTAGAGGGGGCCACAGTGTCCCCCAACCCCCCGCCCACCTGTCACTGTCCCATCTCAGCCTCCAGTATCTATGCTGCAATTGTCTATGTACCAGGGGATAGGGTCAGTCTATATCTGCTGTAATTCTCCTACCTTACCTGGTGTCCTGTGTGAATTCCCAGTCGTTCAATCGCGGTTATTGATACATTGTCTGTTTTGCCAGTAGCCTAAAGCTCGCCCTCTCTCCCTCCCTGCCCGGAGGACCTGAGCCTTAGGACCATGCATCAGGACTACCTGGCCTGATGACTCCTGGCTGTCCCCAGTCCACCTGGTCATGCTGCTGCTCCAGTTTCAACTGTTCTGCCTGCAGCTATGCAACCCTGACCTGTTCACCAGATGTGCTACCTTGTCCCGGACCTGCTGTTTTCGACTCTCTCTTTCTACCCCACCTGCTGTCTCGACCTCTGCAGCATTGAAGATCCCTAAGAACACAGTGGCCTCCATCATTCTTAAATGGAAGAAGTTTGGAACCACCAAGACTCTTCCTAGAGCTGGCCGCCCGGCCAAACTGAGCAATCGGGGGAGAAGGGCCTTGGTAAGGGAGGTGCCCAAGAACCCGATGGTGACTCTGACAGAGCTCCATAGTTCCTCTGTGGAGATGAGAGAACCTTCCAGCAGGACAACCATCTGTGCAGCACTCCACAAATCAGGCCTTTGTGGTAGAGTGGCCAGACGTAAGGCACATGACAGCCCGTAAGGCACATGACAGCCCGCTTGGAGTTTGCCAAAAGGCACCTAAAGGACTCTCAGACCATGAGAAACAAGATTCTCTGGTCTGATGAAACCAAGATTAAACTATTTGGTGTGCCAAGCTTGTAGCGTAATACCCGAGAACACTCAAATATGTAATCGCTGCCAAAGGTGCTTCAACAAAGTACTGAGTAAATGGTCTGAATACTTATGCAAATGTGATATTTCCGGGTAAAAAAAAATGTCAAACCTGTTTTTGCTTTGTCATTATGGGCTATTGTGTGTCAATTGCTGAGGGAAAATTGTATCAATTTTAGAATAAGGCTGTAAGGTGACAAAATGTAGGAAAAGTTAAGGGTCTGAATACTTTCTGAATGCACTGTATGTTGTGATAATTGCAATTGTTTCCTTTATAACCCATTTGTATATATTCCACCGTGATATACAATAAGGCCGAGATAACAAAAACACAACAGTCACACAAAACCGGAGAGCAACATATGTCCACAAAGCAAATATTGGATGTAGCAAACAGTTACATGACCTAATGCATAGTCAAGGAAGTTAATGTTTTCAACAGTTTACGAAACAACAGAGTTACCGCATGTCAGCACAAAGACAACAGGAGCCTCCGTTATTCCAGCACCATTTCACCTTAAACTTTGAAACATCATCAAATCAACTAGGCTATAATACAGTGAAAACAAACTTCAAGATACCAAAAACTATTTAGGGCAGATTGTCCAGTCAATGCTGCTAAATTTCATATTCCTGTCAATGGCACGGATTTCTGTATCTGTGTGTGTCCATGCACGCACAAGTAGACATTTTTTTGTTGTCTCACCCTACCCTACCTCTCTCAATAGCAAGGCCATGCTCACTGAGTTTGTACATAGTCAAAGCTTTCCTTAATATTGTGTCAATCCCAGTGGTCAGGTATTCTGCCACTGTGTACTCTCTGTTTAGGGCCAAATAGCATTCCAGTTTGCTCCTTTTGTTTGTCAATTATTTCCAATGTGTCAAGTAATTCTATTTTTGTTTTCTCATGATTTGGTTGGGTCTAATTGTGTTGCTGTCCTGGGGACCTGTGGGGTCTGTTTGTGTTTGTGAACAGAGCCCCAGGACCAGCTTGCTTAGGGAACTCTCATCTAGGTTATCTCTGTATATCACGATTTAGGGAAAACCCAGATGCAGACAGTGTCGAAGTAACAAAAGTGTATTACTAGAACAGGGGGCAGGCAAAACGACCGCTCAAGGGTAGGCAGAGGTCAGTAATCCAGATCGGAGTCTAAAAGGTACAGGACGGCAGGCAGTCTCAGGGTCAGGGCAGGCAGAGGTCAGTAATCCAGATCAGAGTCTAAAAGGTACAGGACGGCAGGCAGTCTCAGGGTCAGGGCAGGCAGGGGTCAATAATCCAGTGTGGTGGGGCAAGGTACAGGACAGCAGGCTGTCTCAGGGTAAGGGCAGGCAAAATGGTCATAACCATTAAAACTAGAAAACAGGAGACAAAGGGCTGTGAGACATGGGTTTGATTTTAGACACATGAAATGTGGGATGTATACCAAGGGTCCGGGGCAACGGAAGACAAACAGCAGAGGGGCTAATGACCTTGGAGATGGGTCACCTCCAGGTATCGACGACAAGCGGACCGCCACCGGACCCCGGCTGCCCGGTATCATCTCGGACAGAAGGTATGGCTGTCCATCCGGGATCTGCCTCTCCGGGGGGATTCCCGCAAACTTTCCCGCCGGTTTTACAGGACGGCAGGCTGGCTCAGGGTCTGGGCAGGCAGAATGGTCAAAACCGGGAAAACTAGAAAACAGGAACTATAGAAGACAGGAGCAAGGGGAAAACGCTGATAGGCTTGACTAACAAAATGAACTAGCAACAGGCAAACAGAGAACACAGGTATAAATACACAGTGGATAATGAGGGGAGATGAGAGACACCTGGTGGGGTGTGGAGACAAGCACAAAGACAGGTGCAACAGATCTGGGTGTGACTCTGCAGGTGATGGATTTGTTAAGGAAGGTATGGGAATTGCTTATTTTTAGGTGGTTGTATGCATTATTTGATGTTTTATGCTGTACTCTCTCTCTCTCTCTCTCTCTCTGGGTGTTGCCTGTAAACTACTGGGCATGGTGATTTATTGTCCCGTGGCCCCTGACATTCTCACATAACAACATCCAGCTGGAGCAAGGCTGTCACTCGCTTATGTGAATGTGGGTATGTGACCTCGCCAGGTGATTCATACGCAAACACACACACGCACACACCAGTAGGAGTCACCAACCTAGGAGTCAAGTTTGTAAAACATAACTTTCCGTATTGAAAACATTGCCTGAGCCATACCATCCCTCACCCAGGCAGATGCAGAGAAACTCATCCACCCCTTCATTTTCTCTTGGATCAACAATGCACTGTTTGGGGTCTCCCAGCCAATTTACAACAGAGACTTCAACTAATCCAGAACAGTGCTGCCAGGACCAAGAAGTCAGATCACATCAACCTGGCCCAACTCCACTGGCTACCGGTCAACTACAGGATCGACAGGATCGAAAGCGTTCCACAGGGATGCTGGCCCATGTTGACTCCAATGCTTCCCAGAGTTGTGTCAAGTTGGCTCGGTGTCCCTTGGGTGGTGAACCATTCTTGATACACACAGGAAACTGTTGAGCATGAAACACCAAGCAGCGTTGCAGATCTTGACACGAACCAGTACGCCTGGCAACTATTACCATACTCCCGTTCAAAGGCACACCATCTTTTGTCTTGCCCATTCACCCTCTGAATGGCATACATACACAATCCATGTCTCAATTGTCTCAAGGCTGAAAAATCAATTTTCAACCTGTCTCCCCTTCATCTACACTGATTGAAGTGGATCTAACAAGTGACATCAATAAGGGATCATAGCTTTCACCTGGATTCACCCGGACAGTCTACGTCATGGAAAAAGCAGGTGTTCCTAACGTTTTGTACACTCAGTGTATATTTTTAAATAAGTCAGTAGAGCTTTGATATAAATCTGTAATGAAAAGCGTTATACAAATTAAATGTATTATTCTTATTACTGTTATATATGAACTTACACACACTCACAAGTACACGCACACACACATCATCTAAGGTGTCGGGGGGAGGTGTCGCTCCACAGATTATGGCAAGGTGATAGGTCGAATGTTTGGGAGGGGGCAGGGAGAGGTAAAATGTGGGACAGAGCACTTTGGGTAATTGGTTATTTTCCCTTGGGACAGGGGGAAAGACATGACATCATACAGTCTGAGAGAGAGAGAGAGGGGGGGGAGAGAGAGAGAGAGAGAGAGAGAGAGAGAGAGAGAGAGAGAGAGAGAGAGAGAGAGAGAGAGAGAGAGAGAGAGAGAGAGAGAGAGAGAGAGAGAGAGAGAATGGCAGATAGAGAAGACAATCATTTTTGATTTTCACAAAATGTGTGTGAGTGCGGGGCTCAGGTGGGTTCTACCCTAATACGCTTACTGAAACAAGACCATAGTGACCACACACTCACATAGATGCACATGCACGCACGCACGCACACACACACACACACGCACGCACGCACACACACACACACACACACACACACACACACACACACACACATCGAGGAATATGAAGTGTTGGAGCTGTGGAAAGAGAAGAGAGAGAAGGGAAAGTGAAAGAATGCAAAGGAAAGGAGGAGTGTAAGGGTGATGAGGTGGAGAGAGGGCCCAGAGGCTGAGGAGGCTATCTCCTACAGTGCACAGCTTAGGGTCTCTGTGGTTAATGTCTTCTGTGAGAGAGAGAGGGAACAAGGGAGCGAGAGAGAGAGGCAGTGGGGTGTGTGTGTGTGTGTGTGTGTGTGTGTGTGTGTGTGTGGGTTGGATTTTAGCAAGGAGTAAAATGTTTGTTTAGGAGCTGTTACTGCATTGCTGTTAACTGTAAGTTTGGGCCACTCAGCAAATGGAGCCAGCCATACTCATACGAGGGACAGCGAGAGAAACCTTGCTTGCCTTCTTAAATACACCTGCAGTGCAGACTAACTGACTATGGAAGCTCAGTCAGAGATGGAGAAACACAACTTTTCAAGCATAGGGGAGTGTGTGTGTGTGTGTGTGTGTGTGTGTGTGTGTGTGTGTGTGTGTGTGTGTGTGTGTGTGTGTGTGTGTGTGTGACCAGGGTTGGCGAGTAACGTATTACATTATATGTAATCAGTTCGATGTAAGGGATTACAAAAATCCAGGAACTGTAATCCGTTACCAGCAAAAATATTGTAATCAGATTACAGATACTTTTGAAAATGGAAAAAGTAGATGATTACTTCAAGGATTACCTTAAAATCTTTGACACTTCTCTGTTTTCTCAATTACATTCAAATCAGCATTGGAAAAAGGCGTACATTTAAATTTGTTCAATGTTAGCGAGTCTGAACTTAATTCAAAGACCACTATGATGACACTCCAAATGTGTTGGATGGATCGCAGGAAAAGAGCAGGAATAGGCTTTTGTAGGCTACAGTCCAAGCTATTTCTTCTAATGGTGCGACTTCTGTCGGCATCCAAAGTTATCCAACTTGAATAAACGCTTGGAGGTAAAGATGGCAGCAGTGGTGTAGTCACTTATTATTGATATCTACATAGCACATGGATGTGAATCCATTTTTGGACATTTCTCCAGGCCCATCCCTCAGCTTTTCAACAAAACAAAGCAATGTTATTGTTATTGCCCTTTAAACAGCTGCATATTATAAGAATATCAAAGTGTCACCAACAAAAAGGTAAACAATAGGCCTATACAGTGGCAATTTTAGCATGTAAATCTTGGTGGGGAAAAAATAGAATTGTGGGATGATTGCCAGCAAAGCCACTACACAACACAACACTAAACAATACATGAACTGCACAATACCACTGCTACACCTGTCTAACAGCGGAGCCTTGTCTGGCAGTGAAACAGTTAATTCAGCCTCATTTACTGCCTTTTTAAAAAAACTAACTGATATGGCTGACTTGCTTTAACAAATGTGGTTTCTACTGACAATTGAGATGTACAAACTATGGCATAAGGGGATGACAAGAGGATAACAGGCAATCCGTAATTTCGATGAAATTTTTATTTATTTTTTATTTCACCTGTATTTAACCAGGTAGGCCAGTTGAGAACAAGTTCTCATTTACAACTGCGACCTGGCCAAGATAAAGCAAAGCAGTGCGACAAAAACAACAACATAGTCACACATGGGATAAACAGACGTACAGTCAATAACACAATAGAAAAATCTATATACAGTGTGTGCAAATGTAGTAAGATTAGGGAGGTAAGGCAATAAATAGGCCATAGTGGGAAAATAATTAAAATGTAGCATTAACACTGGAGTGATAGATGTGCAGATGATGATATGCAAATAGAGATACTGGGGTGTAAAAGAGCAACAACAACAAAACAACCAAAAATAATATGGAGATGAGGTACAGTGCCTTGCGAAAGTATTCGGCCCTCTTGAACTTTGCGACCTTTTGCCACATTTCAGGCTTCAAACATAAAGCTTTAAAACTGTATTTTTTTATGAAGAATCAACAATCATGAAGTGGAACGACATTTATTGGATATTTCAAACTTTTTTAACAAATCAAAAACTGAAAATTGGGCGTGCAAAATTATTCAGCCCCCTTAAGTTAATACTTTGTAGCGCCACCTTTTGCTGCGATTACAGTTGTAAGTCGCTTGGGGTATGTCTCTATCAGTTTTGCACATCGAGAGACTGACATCCCATTCCTCCTTGCAAAACAGCTCGAGCTCAGTGAGGTTGGATGGAGAGCATTTGTGAACAGCAGTTTTCAGTTCTTTCCACAGATTCTCGATTGGATTCAGGTCTGGACTTTGACTTGGTCATTCTAACACCCGGATATGTTTATTTTTGAACCATTCCATTGTAGATTTTGCTTTATGTTTTGGATCATTGTCTTGTTGGAAGACAAATCTCCGTCCCAGTCTCAGGTCTTTTGCAGACTCCATCAGGTTTTCTTCCAGAATGGTCCTGTATTTGGCTCCATCCATCTTCCCATCAATTGTAACCATCTTCCCTGTCCCTGCTGAAGAAAAGCAGGCCCAAACCATGATGCTGCCACCACCACCATGTTTGACAGTGGGGATAGGGTGTTCAGGGTGATGAGCTGTGTTGCTTTTACGCCAAACATAACGTTTTGCATTGTTGCCAAAAAGTTCAATTTTGGTTTCAGCTGACCAGAGCACCTTCTTCCACATGTTTGGTGTGTCTCCCAGGTGGCTTGTGGCAAACTTTAAACAACACTTTTTATGGATATCTTTAAGAAATGGCTTTCTTCTTGCCACTCTTCCACAAAGGCCAGATTTGTGCAATATACGACTGATTGTTGTCCTATGGACAGAGTCTCCCACCTCAGCTGTAGATCTCTGCAGTTCATCCAGAGTGATCATGGGCCTCTTGACTGCATCTCTGATCAGTCTTCTCCTTGTATGAGCTGAAAGTTTAGAGGGACCGCCAGGTCTTGGTAGATTTGCAGTGGTCTGATACTCCTTCCATTTCAATATTATCGCTTGCACAGTGCTCCTTGGGATGTTTAAAGCTTGGGAAATCTTTTTGTATCCAAATCCGGCTTTAAACTTCTTCACAACAGTATCTCGGACCTGCCTGGTGTGTTCCTTGTTCTTCATGATGCTCTCTGCGCTTTTGACGGACCTCTGAGACAATCACAGTGCAGGTGCATTTATACGGAGACTTGATTACACACAGGTGGATTGTATTTATCATCATTAGTCATTTAGGTCAACATTGGATCATTCAGAGATCCTCACTGAACTTCTGGAGAGAGTTTGCTGCACTGAAAGTAAAGGGGCTGAATAATTTTGCACGCCCAATTTTTCAGTTTTTGATTTGTTAAAAAAGTTTGAAATATCCAATAAATGTCATTCCACTTCATGATTGTGTCCTACTTGTTGTTGATTCTTCACAAAAAAATACAGTTTTATATCTTTATGTTTGAAGCCTGAAATGTGGCAAAAGGTCGCAAAGTTCAAGGGGGCCGAATACTTTCGCAAGGCACTGTAGTTGGGTGGGCTATTTACAGATGGACTGTGTACAGGTGCAGTGATCGGTAAGCTGCTCTGACAGCTGATGCTTAAAGTTAGTGAGGGAGCTATAAGTCTCCAGCTTCAGTGATTTTTGCAATTTGTTCCAGTCATTGGCAGCAGAGAACTGGAAGGTAAGGCGGCCAAAGGAGGTGTTGGCTTTGGGGATGACCAGTGTAATATACCTGCTGAAGCGCGTGCTACGGGTGGGTGTTGCTATGGTGACCAGTGAACTGAGATAAGGTGGGGCTTTACCTAGTAAAGACTTATAGATGACATGGAGCCAGTGGGTTTGGCGACCAATATGTAGCGAGGGCCAGCCAATGAGAGCATACAGGTCATAGTGGTGGGTAGTATATGGGGCTTTGGTGACAAAAACGGAGGGCACTGTGATAGACTACATCCATATTTGCTGAGTAGAGTGTTATTTTGTAAATGACATCGCCGAAGTTAAGGATCGGTAGGATAGTCAGTTTTACGAGAGTATGTTTGGCAGCATGAGTCAAGGAGGCTTTGTTTGCGAAATAGGAAGCCGATTCTAGATTTAATTCAGGATTGGTTAATGTAAGTCTGGAAGGAGAGTTTACAGTCTAACCAGACACCTAGGTATTTGTAGTTGCCCACATATTCTAAGTCAGAACCGTCCGGAGTAGTGATGCTAGTCGGGCGGGCGGGTGCGGGCAGCGATCAGTTGAAGAGCATGCATTTAGTTTTACTAGCATTTAAGAGCAGTTGGAAACCACGGAAGAAGTGTTGTATGGCGTTGATGCTCGTTTGGAGGTTTGTTAACACAGTGTCCAAATAAGGGCCAGATATATACAGAATGGTGTCGTCTGTGTAAAGGTGGATCAGAGAATCACCCGTAGCAAGAGCGACATCATTGATATATACAGAGAAAAGAGTCGGCCAGAGAATTGATCCCTGTGGCATCTCCCATAGAGACTGCCAGAGGTCCGGACTACAGGCCCTCCAATTTGACACACTGAACCCTATCTGAGAAGTAGTTGGTGAACCAGGTGAGGCAGTCATTTGAGAAACGAAGGCTATTGAGTCTGACAATAAGAATGGGTGAGGCGGGTTGCAGGAAAGTATATTTAGTTTGTAGATGGAAAGTGAGATTAAAATATATGTGGAAAAATTTAAAACAGACTATTTACACGGGACAAGACAAACACACGTACGACTGCTACGCCATCTTGGATTGATGAGTGAGCTAAGACGGACGTAGTCAATATAACTATTCGGCACTTTTGAAATGTACAGCGGCAGAATTCAGAACATGGGCCGTTCTTACAGTTTTCACCCTGTACACCAAGTCAGAATTAGGATAAAAAAAGGGTTTCATATAAACAGACAATGAAAGCTCTTACAATATTCGATGATTACATTTCTCAAAAACAGGTTATAGGCTACATGTGCACCACCATGTCTGAACAGTAGGTGAAATTAAGAGGTAAAAATATACCAAATTATTAAGGTGAGGTACATGGCCTACTAACAGCTTACTACACAACATTTATTTACCTTATTTTATTTAACCTTTATTTAACTAGGCAAGTCAGTTAAGAACAAATTATTATTTACAATGACGGCCTACCGGGTTAGGGTTAGGGTACTTTCTTAGCTACTGTATACATACAGTGGGGCAAAAAGTATTTAGTCAGCCACCAATTGTGCAAGTTCTCCCACTCAAAAAGATGAGAGAGGCCTGTAATTTTCATCATACTATGACAGTCAAAATGAGAGAAAAAAGTCCAGAAAATCACATTGTAGGATTTTTAATGAATTTATTTGCAAATTATGGTGGAAAATAAGTATTTGGTCAATAACAAAAGTTTATCTCAATACTTTGTTATATACCCTTTGTTGGCAATGACAGAGGTCAAACGTTTTCTGTAAGTCTTCACAAGATTTTCACACACTGTTGCTGGTATTTTGGCCCATTCCTCCATGCAGATCTCCTCTAGAGCAGTGATGTTTTGGGGCTGTTGCTGGGCAACTCCCTCCAAAGATTTTCTATGGGGTTGAGATCTGGAGACTGGCTAGGCCACTCCAGGACCTTGAAATGCTTCTTACGAAGCCACTCTTCCGTTGCCCGGGCGGTGTGTTTGGGATCATTGTCATGCTGAAAGACCTAGCCACGTTTCATCTTCAATGCCCTTGCTGATGGAAGGAGGTTTTCACTCAAAATCTCACGATACATGGCCCCATTCATTCTTTCCTTTACACGGATCAGTCGTCCTGGTCCCTTTGCAGAAAAACAGCCCCAAAGCATGATGTTTCCACCCCCATGCTTAACAGTAGGTATGGTGTTCTTTGGATGCAACTCAGCATTCTTTGTCCTCCAAACACGACAAGTTGAGTTTTTACCAAAAAGTTATATTTTGGTTTCCTCTGACCATATGACATTCTCCCAATCTTCTTCTGCATCATCCAAATGCTCTCTAGCAAACTTCAGACGGGCCTGGACATGTACTGGCTTAAGCAGGGGGACACGTCTGGCACTGCAGGATTTGAGTCCCTGGCGGCGTAGTGTGTTACTGATGGTAGGCTTTGTTACTTTGGTCCCAGCTCTCTGCAGGTCATTCACTAGGTCCCCCCGTGTGGTTCTGGGATTTTTGCTCACCGTTCTTGTGATCATTTTGACCCACGGGGTGAGATCTTGCGTGGAGCCCCAGATCGAGGGAGATTATCAGTGGTCTTGTATGTCTTCCCTTTCCTAATAATTGCTCCCACAGTTGATTTCTTCAAACCAAGCTGCTTACCTATTGCAGATTCAGTCTTCCTAGCCTGGTGCAGGTCTACAATTTTGTTTCTGGTGTCCTTTGACAGCTCTTTGGTCTTGGCCATAGTGGAGTTTGGAGTGTGACTGTTTGAGGTTGTGGACAGGTGTCTTTTATAGTGATAACAAGTTCAAACAGGTGCCATTAATACAGGTAACAAGTGGAGGACAGAGGAGCCTCTTAAAGAAGAGGTCTGTGAGAGGTCTGTGAGAGCCAGAAATCTTGCTTGTTTGTAGGTGACCAAATACTTATTTTCCATCATAATTTGCAAATAAATTCATTACAAATCCTACAATGTGATTTTCTGTTTTGTTTCCTTCTCATTTTGTCTGTCATAGTTGAAGTGTACCTACGATGAAAATTACAGGCCTCTCTCATCTGTTTAAGTGGGAGAACTTGCACAATTGGTGGCTGACTAAATACTTTTTTGCCCCGCTGTATCTCCCTGGAAAATTACACCATTTATGCAGCAGCATACAAGACATTTTTGGACTCACCACTCATTGTTGAATTTGCGATTTCACAATTGTTGTGTGATGTTTATGTCCAACGGCCAATGAGCACCAACGCGTTTTATCTATAATTTTTCATCATTATTTCTCTGCATATGACAAAGATTAAAAAGGATTTGCCAGTAGATTATCGACTTGATTCATGATGATGACTGCTAGCTAAGTCCATTCAAAGCTACTGTAGATATAACGTGATTTGATGAAATTTTATCTGTGGCCAATGACCTGGCCTTCTTGGATGGGCACTTCTAATGTAACTCTATGGCAGCACCCAAGGGGCTTGAATTATCAAAGTCTGCCCTTAGACTTGGCGGTGACGTAGAGCCAATCACGGCACAATGCTCCGTAATTGTTTCTGGCTTGCCCCATCACCACAGAAAGCACTAAGCTAGGTTGAAACACCTGCATTTTGGAGCTGCCTTACTCAAGAAAACAAAAAACGAGACCATATTTGTATACGGCTTTATTAACTCAACCATTTTTATTTTTATTTTATTTTTTACATTGTTCGTAAACTGATATGTGACACGTATTAATGTCAGAATAACATGCAAAACAGGCAAGCCCCACCCCCCCAATTTTTTTTTACAAATTTCTTTGCTAAAAATGTGGTGCTCAAAACCAGCCCCACATGCCCTGAATGACAGTCGCCACTGGGCCTATAGCAAATGCAGCATACAGCATTCATTTTTCACATGCAAATAGCACTTTTCAGTAGTGCTCAAAGCATGCCATTCCATGAGCACAGCATTTTGTTTTTCAACTTGAATCAATGAGCCCAATCAGTCCTCCATGACAACTAAATCATAAACAACAGAGTAGGACTGGCTAATAGGTCATTATTTTTGGGGTTATGCTCAGGTAAAACAATTTGGCTAACCTATACTTCCATAAGTCCTATTCTTGAAGATCAAGGGGTATAACATTTATGACTGGAATTCTAATAGACTTTGGTTTTTAATGTAAAGATATAATTGAATCATATTATTATATGTAGTAGAAAGCAATGGGTTAGAAGAAGCCTACATAACCAACCCGTAAAGTAAAAATGACCATCCATATATGGCCAGCTATGTAAACTTCAACATTGATTTATCCTGCAATAGACGTCGTTCAATTGGTAACATACATTTTGGTCTTCTTCTAATGCCTCTTAAGGGGAAAGAAATCTAAAAATAACTGAAGGTAATCAGATTACATTACTGAGTTTGGGTTATCCAAAAGTTACGTTACTGATTACAATTATTGACAGGTAACTAGTAAATGTAACTGATTACATTTAGGCAATAACCTACCCAACCATGTGTGTGACCCAGCTGCTGTCAAGCGGCCCTTATACTCCCCAAGGACAAGCTTTGCTGGATAGGCGTTCAAATATTTATCTCTTAAAAGGACAAAGGTCAATTCCATCCATTTAATTTCAAGTCCATTCAGAGAATTTAGGCTACTGAAATTAATTTCGTAAACTGAAAGTTTTCATCGAAAATATACTGAAATTATATTAATTACCTAAAATAATAACTGAGAATGAAAATGTCACTGTTTAAATGAGAAACCTACACAGATTATATTGAATGAATGTCCCCCACTCCTTAATGTCCTCCACTCCACTCCACTCCAACAACTTGTCAGTCTAGCAATTTATCTTATCATAGGCAGGTCTCGCCATCTAGTGGTGAAATGTAACACTAACTCAGTACACAACGATGTAGTCATTGCAAAAGAATGCTATGCCAAAACAAGTCAATGGCAAAACAATCATAAGGGACAGTTCGAAAATAACTCCAGTGGGAGGGTGGTCCAAAATAGGGAGGGTTGTCAAATTCTGTTATTTTTGCTTTGGAGAGGGTTGTGTGGTATTGTATTTGGAACAGGAGAGAGTAGTGCGTTTATTTCCTTGTTTACATTTGTCGTTTTACTATATAATTTCTTCCATCCTAGACAAATTTCCTCCCCTATATCTAGGTGTTTTGGTACTTCCCTTTTGACCTATGCTTTTTCATGTGCTTACTATACCACAGGTCATTAAAGTCTACCGGTTTAACTCTCTATCCTGCCTTCTATGCGCCATTCATAGTGGCAATAGTGGTAGGTATATAATTTGTCCACATCTAGGCTAACTATCAATATAAAGGGAGTGGCTCCTAATGCGTGACCGGATCTTTTATTTCTGAGGCTCGTTAATATAGCATCAAAATGCTGAAAATCTGATTTTCCCGAGCTGATCACTGTCTGCAGTCGGCTCAGATCGTGTAATGAAACAGGCAGAGAGAATGAACTCGTCTGTCCGTAGACCTGCGTAGCATCGATGTGCCAAAAAAGTCTATATCCACATTTTTAAATACAGTTATTGTTATTTGTGGTCGTAATCATTATTTTTTAGTTAATAACATTTTTTACAAGGGGAGAGTTATGTGAGAATATATTTAACATTGGGTGGGGTGTGTATATTTTTTAATGACAGATCAAGTTGTACGTTCCATTACATTACACAGTCATTGTCTGCTGTACAGGGGAGTTTTGTGAAGAGCCAATCTGAACATCAACAAGTCTCGCTTTTGTTACGGTTTAGGAAGCATAAGGACCTTATATTTCATATCAGTGAGAAATGATTTTCTAAAAACAAAAGGTTAAATTGATACACACCTTGATAGGGTTAAGGTTAGTGTTCCCACATGGCCATATCTACATGTTACAGCACTTGTTTACGGAAGACAGAGGCGACCACCTTTGCTAATTAGCTATCTAGCATGCTCCAAACACCTTTGTGTAAGCGTAACTTGGGAAGTGTAGTGGAAGTGTAGTTTCGTTGGATGGAAGAACCAATAGCTGTATGGATCTGCGCAAAACCGCTACAGTAAGTGTATCTTTTTTATTTGAAGGATCCTTTCTTGCTGATGTTTCGAAAACCGTATTGCAAGCGGTGATTATTGACGTTTCTAAACATTAAAACAATGTCAAGATTGTAGTTCACGTGAGGTGGGCGATGCTACTGGCTGAAAACTAGGGAGAAGGCAGAAGAGGTGGGTAGTAACACGTTACATGTAGTTAGGTACATTTTTGGAGGAACTAGTACTTTTCTAGTTACTCTCTGTGGGCTGTACTTGTAATCTTATAATCAAGTAATTTCTGAAGGAAGTAACTTACTTTTACTTCATTACATTTTACCAAATCACTTCAGTTACACAGCTTTATACTATTGTATTGTCACTGTCAGATGAAAACGTTGTCCCTCCAAATACTTTATTTAAAATAAATTATTTTACATGAATCGATACTATTGGTTCCCAATTAGCTGTCAAGCTCCCACCTATTCCTCTCTTTGGATTGGTGGATCCATGTCGTTATTTAATACTTTTTGGAGTATTCAATGAGGGGTGTTGACGTCAACCGCATGTATTCAATGGTAAGAGATATTATGCTACTTGCCTCATGTCATGAATATGCATAGCCATCTCGAGACAACTCCTATATAAAGTGATTTTATTTGGAATGAGTCCAAATAAAAGTTTGCGAAACGTAGCGCGTACAGTAGGTCACTTCTTGAATACGTACTCCATTTGTACTTATTTTGAAGCATGCATAGATGCAAGCTTCAAAGGAAAGTATGCAAATAAATATGACACAAACGTTAAAAAAATGTACACAACATCTATTGAAATCAATGGCAGCTAAATTGTTACGATTCACATATCGAGCTGATAATTGTGAAGTCAAACGTTTGCTTTGTGTATATCTTGATTCGTCTATTGTTGCCATTGTCCTGGCTGGAAGGAGGTTCAGTGAATGGGGCTGTGAAGCGTGAGGTAATACAGTAGGGGGAGTGCGAGTGCTTCTTAAATGTATTGCTTTATGCATTCTCCTCACTCTCGTCCACACAAAAACGTACTCAAGAGAACGGAGTGGAGAATACAATCGGAGCATGAGTGTGGAGCATGGTAGTATGTTTGGAAAAACACCCCTAGAGTTTGAGAGTTACAAGCCCCCACTCACCCAGTAATTTTTGAACTGTCCCTAAATTATCCTATTAAAACACTACATGGGAAATACGTCATGAACTCACAACAATTGAAAGTGCAGAGTATAAAACAGTACTTAGCCTAATATATTATGAACAGCCACGATAGCGTCGTCTACTGGTAGGTCTATTTTGAATCAATATTTCAACTCGCCACCACACTCTACCTTCCACTGGTGTTTCCCAACTGCAGTCCTCAGGTTGCCCCAGCAACACACATTCACATTTTAGAGCCATTCAAGCACACTTCAAGCACACTTGATTCAATTTGTTAACTAATCCTTCGATTAGTTAAATCAGTCCAGAGCTACAACAACAATGTGTGCTGATTGAACCAAACTAAATAGTTGGAGGATGCGGGCATCGATCCCGCTACCTCTCGCATGCTAAGCGAGCGCTCTACCATTTGAGCTAATCCCCCTGTGCCTCCAACATAATGTTTGAAATCTCAATGACCACACTGCCAAATCCCTCGTCCATAAGTAAGGATACTTATTAAAAAGTATGCTTGCTTCAGCTGTCTAAAAGTATTTTTCATGGTAGTTCAGTAAAGGTTGAAGTAGTGACTGCAGTAAGCCCAGTGGTGGAAATAGTTGTATTGTTGGGTTAGTGAGTTTTGGGTGTATGATAGCAGAAAAACCTGCGAGTCTGGAGTTCCCCCTGCTGGCTGTCTGTGGAATAACATTAGGATCAGTTGATCGTGGGGAAATGCATGTTAGTCGCCCGAAACATGGTCACTGTTTTCCTGTCTTTTGTCGTGCTTATGCTCACTGCGTCTCAGTGGATCGCTCCAAGGCCTTTCTACTGTAAGCAGAGGAGAGGACAGCCTTCCAGTAGAATAAATAAGAGTCACAGCTCCCAACATTTACTAACAAATGAACAGCTACTAAATCAAAGATCTGTCTCATAAACTACACATGTGCCTACATGTGATAACCAAAGGGGATTTTTGCATTACCCCAAGCGACCACATAATTTGTCCCTTTAATTTAAGTAATAATTCGGTGGTTTGGTGGGATTTCCGAAATTCCAGTGTGTTTCTGCTTGCCACAACAAAGTCAAAAGAGAGAATGAACTGGCACACAGACTAAGATATTAGGACCTGTTTAGTAGCAAAAAGAAGGCTGTCCATCATATCGCAAAGCCATTATGACAAGGGCTCCTCCTCCCCTGTAGGATAAATAATAATAATTATGATTTATTCTATATAGCACTTTTCATTACACACAGAATCTCAAAGTAGCTTTAAAAACTCAAATAAACTCAAGGTGATCTGGTACATACTTGGCCGATGGCTTCCAAAGCTTCAGATGATAATAATAAGATGGAGAGTGATGGAGTCTGTAGTTAGAGAGGAGTTGAGGCAGTAAGGCAGTTCACTTCAGATACTTAGCTTGCACTTGTATGTGCTAGAGAACTGTGCTACATACCAATTATTTTCAATATGTATAAATATAGAGATAGAAATATATGTATGACTCCTGCTCTTTTTGTTTTACCTTTTAATAAAGCACTTAAATGGGGATCCCTCTTAATGGTTCATGAGTAATTTGGTATTGTTCGGCATGTTTAACGTTACCTGCCTAAGTACCTTAGATCGCAAGCCCATAATTAGTCAATAGGGCTGACTGGCTAGCTACTAGTACTGTTAACTAGCCAGATAGCCACAAAGCATTGTTAGCTAGCTAATGTAACCATGAAGAATTGACATATCTTACATATTATTCGTTTTAGGTCATTTTTGTCCTGTTTAGCTATCTGGCTAGCTAAATTGTTACGATTCACATATCTAGCTGATAATTGTGAAGTCAAACGTTTGCTTTGTGTATATCTTGATTCGTCTATTGTTGCCATTGTCCTGGCTGGAAGGAGGTTCAGTGAATGGGGCTGTGAAGCGTGAGGTAATACAGTAGGGGGAGTGCGAGTGCTTCTTAAATGTATTGCTTTATGCATTCTCCTCACTCGCGTCCACACAAAAACGTACTCAAGAGAACGGAGTGGAGAATACAATCGGAGCATGAGTGTGGAGCATGGTAGTATGTTTGGAAAAACACCCCTAGAGTTTGAGAGCTACAAGCCCCCACTCACCCAGTAATTTTTGAACTGTCCCTAAATTATCCTATTAAAACACTACATGGGAAATACGTCATGAACTCACAACAATTGAAAGTGCAGAGTATAAAACAGTACTTAGCCTAATATATTATGAACAGCCACGATAGCGTCGTCTACTGGTAGGTCTATTTTGAATCAATATTTCAACTCGCCACCACACTCTACCTTCCACTGGTGTTTCCCAACTGCAGTCCTCAGGTTGCCCCAGCAACACACATTCACATTTTAGAGCCATTCAAGCACACTTCAAGCACACTTCAAGCACACTTGATTCAATTTGTTAACTAATCCTTCGATTAGTTAAATCAGTCCAGAGCTACAACAACAATGTGTGCTGATTGAACCAAACTAAATAGTTGGAGGATGCGGGCATCGATCCAGCTACCTCTCGCATGCTAAGCGGGCGCTCTACCATTTGAGCTAATCCCCCTGTGCCGCCAACAAGAAGTATGAAATCTCAATGACCGCACTGCCAAATCCCTCGTCCATAAGAAAGGATACTTATTAAAAAGTATGCTTGCTTCAGCTGTCTAAAAGTATTTTTCATGGTAGTTCAGTAAAGGTTGAAGTAGTGACTGCAGTAAGCCCAGTGGTGGAAATAGTTGTATTGTTGGGTTAGTGAGTTTTGGGTGTATGATAGCAGAAAAACCTGCGAGTCTGGAGTTCCCCCTGCTGGCTGTCTGTGGAATAACATTAGGATCAGTTGATCGTGGGGAAATGCATGTTAGTCGCCCGAAACATGGTCACTGTTTTCCTGTCTTTTGTCGTGCTTATGCTCACTGCGTCTCAGTGGATCGCTCCAAGGCCTTTCTACTGTAAGCAGAGGAGAGGACAGCCTTCCAGTAGAATAAATAAGAGTCACAGCTCCCAACATTTACTAACAAATGAACAGCTACTAAATCAAAGATCTGTCTCATAAACTACACATGTGCCTACATGTGATAACCAAAGGGGATTTTTGCATTACCCCAAGCGACCACATAATTTGTCCCTTTAATTTAAGTAATAATTCGGTGGTTTGGTGGGATTTCCTAAATTCCAGTGTGTTTCTGCTTGCCACAACAAAGTCAAAAGAGAGAATGAACTGGCACACAGACTAAGATATTAGGACCTGTTTAGTAGCAAAAAGAAGGCTGTCCATCATATCGCAAAGCCATTATGACAAGGGCTCCTCCTCCCCTGTAGGATAAATAATAATAATAATGATTTATTCTATATAGCACTTTTCATTACACACAGAATCTCAAAGTAGCTTTAAAAACTCAAATAAACTCAAGGTGATCTGGTACATACTTGGCCGATGGCTTCCAAAGCTTCAGATGATAATAATAAGATGGAGAGTGATGGAGTCTGTAGTTAGAGAGGAGTTGAGGCAGTAAGGCAGTTCACTTCAGATACTTAGCTTGCACTTGTATGTGCTAGAGAACTGTGCTACATACCAATTATTTTCAATATGTATAAATATAGAGATATAAATATAGGTATGACTCCTGCTCTTTTTGTTTTACCTTTTAATAAATCACTTAAATGGGGATCCCTCTTAATGGTTCATGAGTAATTTGGTATTGTTCGGCATGTTTAACGTTACCTGCCTAAGTACCTTAGATCGCAAGCCCATAATTAGTCAATAGGGCTGACTGGCTAGCTACTAGTACTGTTAACTAGCCAGATAGCCACAAAGCATTGTTAGCTAGCTAATGTAACCATGAAGAATTGACATATATCTTACATATTATTCGTTTTAGGTCATTTTTGTCCTGTTTAGCTATCTGGCTAGCTAAATTGTTACGATTCACATATCTAGCTGATAATTGTGAAGTCAAACGTTTGCTTTGTGTATATCTTGATTCGTCTATTGTTGCCATTGTCCTGGCTGGAAGGAGGTTCAGTGAATGGGGCTGTGAAGCGTGAGGTAATACAGTAGGGGGAGTGCGAGTGCTTCTTAAATGTATTGCTTTATGCATTCTCCTCACTCGCGTCCACACAAAAACGTACTCAAGAGAACGGAGTGGAGAATACAATCGGAGCATGAGTGTGGAGCATGGTAGTATGTTTGGAAAAACACCCCTAGAGTTTGAGAGCTACAAGCCCCCACTCACCCAGTAATTTTTGAACTGTCCCTAAATTATTCTATTAAAACACTACATGGGAAATACGTCATGAACTCACAACAATTGAAAGTGCAGAGTATAAAACAGTACTTAGCCTAATATATTATTAACAGCCACGATAGCGTCGTCTACTGGTAGGTCTATTTTGAATCAATGTTTCAACTCGCCAACACACTCTACCTTCCACTGGTGTTTCCCAACTGCAGTCCTCAGGTTGCCCCAGCAACACACATTCACATTTTAGAGCCAGACAAGTACACTTGATTCAATTAGTTAACTAATCCTTCGATTAGTTAAATCAGTCCAGAGCTACAACAACAATGTGTGCTGATTGAACCAAACTAAATAGTTGGAGGATGCGGGCATCGATCCAGCTACCTCTCGCATGCTAAGCGGGCGCTCTACCATTTGAGCTAATCCCCCTGTGCCGCCAACAAGAAGTATGAAATCTCAATGACCGCACTGCCAAATCCCTCATCCATGAGAAAGGATACTTTTTAAAAAGTATGCTTGCTTCAGCTGTCTAAAAGTATTTTTCATGGTAGTTCAGTAAAGGTTGAAGTAGTGACTGCAGTAAGCCCAGTGGTGGAAATAGTTGTATTGTTGGGTTAGTGAGTTCTGGGTGTATGATAGCAGAAAAACCTGCGAGTCTGGAGTTCCCCCTGCTGGCTGTCTGTGGAATAACATTAGGATCAGTTGATCGTGGGGAAATGCATGTTAGTCGCCCGAAACATGGTCACTGTTTTCCTGTCTTTTGTCGTGCTTATGCTCACTGCGTCTCAGTGGATCGCTCCAAGGCCTTTCTACTGTAAGCAGAGGAGAGGACAGCCTTCCAGTAGAATAAATAAGAGTCACAGCTCCCAACATTTACTAACAAATGAACAGCTACTAAATCAAAGATCTGTCTCATAAACTACACATGTGCCTACATGTGATAACCAAAGGGGATTTTTGCATTACCCCAAGCGACCACATAATTTGTCCCTTTAATTTAAGTAATAATTCGGTGGTTTGGTGGGATTTCCTAAATTCCAGTGTGTTTCTGCTTGCCACAACAAAGTCAAAAGTGTAGTCTGGCCCAGGAGTGGGAAGGTGAACGGAAAGGCTCTGGAGCAACGAACCGCCCTTGCTGTCTCTGCCTGGCCGGTTCCCCTCTTTCCACTGGGATTCTCTGCCTCTAACCCTATTACAGGGGCTGAGTCACTGGCTTACTGGGGCTCTCTCATGCCGTTCCTGGAGGGGGTGCGTCACCTGAGTGGGTTGATTCACTGATGTGGTCATCCTGCCTGGGTTCGCCCCCCCCCCCCCCTTGGGTTGTGCCGTGGCGGAGATCTTTGTGGGCTATACTCAGCCTTGTCTCAGGATGGTAAGTTGGTAGTTGAAGATATCCCTCTAGTGGTGTGGGGGCTGTGCTTTGGCAAAATGGGTGGGGTTATATCCTTCCTGTTTGGCCCTGTCCGGGGGTGTCCTCGGATGGGGCCACAGTGTCTCCTGACCCATCCTGTCTCAGCCTCTAGTATTTATGCTGCAGTAGTTTATGTGTCGGGGGGCTAGGGTCAGTTTGTTATATCTGGAGTACTTCTCCTGTCCTATTCAGTGTCCTGTGTGAATCTAAGTGTGCGTTCTCTAATTCTCTCCTTCTCTCTTTCTTTCTCTCTCTCGGAGGACCTGAGCCCTAGGACCATGCCCCAGGACTACCTGACATGATGACTCCTTGCTGTCCCCAGTCCACCTGGCCGTGCTGCTGCTCCAGTTTCAACTGTTCTGCCTTATTATTATTTGACCATGCTGGTCATTTATGAACATTTGAACATCTTGGCCATATTCTGTTATAATCTCCAGCCAGAAGAGGACTGGCCATCCCACATATGCTCTCTCTAATTCTCTCTTTCTTTCTCTCTCTCGGAGGACCTGAGCCCTAGGACCATGCCCCAGGAATACCTGACATGATGACTCCTTGCTGTCCCCAATCCACCTGACTGTGCTGCTGCTCCAGTTTCAACTGTTCTGCCTTATTATTATTCGACCATGCTGGTCATTTATGAACATTTGAACATCTTGGCCATGTTCTGTTATAATCTCCACCCGGCACAGCCAGAAGAGGACTGGCCACCCCACATAGCCTGGTTCCTCTCTAGGTTTCTTCCTAGGTTTTGGCCTTTCTAGGGAGTTTTTCCTAGCCACCGTGCTTCTACACCTGCATTGCTTGCTGTTTGGGGTTTTAGGTTGGGTTTCTGTACAGCACTTTGATATATCAGCTGATGTACGAAGGGCTATATAAATACATTTGATTTGATTTGATTTGAAAAGAGAGAATTAACTGGCACACAGACTAAGATATTAGGACCTGTTTAGTAGCAAAAAGAAGGCTGTCCATCATATCGCAAAGCCATTATGACAAGGGCTCCTCCTCCCCTGTAGGATAAATAATAATTATTATGATTTATTCTATATAGCACTTTTCATTACACACAGAATCTGAAAGTAGCTTTAAAAACTCAAATAAACTCAAGGTGATCTGGTACATACTTGGCCGATGGCTTCCAAAGCTTCAGATAATAATAATAAGATGGAGAGTGATGGAGTCTGTAGTTAGAGAGGAGTTGAGGCAGTAAGGCAGTTCACTTCAGATACTTAGCTTGCACTTGTATGTGCTAGAGAACTGTGCTACATACCAATTATTTTCAATATGTATAAATATAGAGATAGAAATATATGTATGACTCCTGCTCTTTTTGTTTTACCTTTTAATAAAGCACTTAAATGGGGATCCCTCTTAATGGTTCATGAGTCATTTGGTATTGTTCGGGCATGTTTAACGTTACCTGCCTAAGTACCTTAGATCGCAAGCCCATAATTAGTCAATAGGGCTGACTGGCTAGCTACTAGTACTGTTAACTAGCTAGATAGCCACAAAGCATTGTTAGCTAGCTAATGTAACTATGAAGAATTGACATCTATCTTACATATTATTCGTTTTAGTTCATTTTTGTCCTGTTTAGCTATCTGGCTAGCTAAATTGTTACGATTCACATATCTAGCTGATAATTGTGAAGTCAAACGTTTGCTTTGTGTATATCTTGATTTGTCTATTGTTGCCATTGTCCTGGCTGGAAGGAGGTTCAGTGAATGGGGCTGTGAAGCGTGAGGTAATACAGTAGGGGGAGTGCGAGTGCTTCTTAAATGTATTGCTTTATGCATTCTCCTCACTCGCGTCCACACAAAAACGTACTCAAGAGAACGGAGTGGAGAATACAATCGGAGCATGAGTGTGGAGCATGGTAGTATGTTTGGAAAAACACCCCTAGAGTTTGAGAGCCCCCACTCACACAGTAATTTTTGAACTGTCCCTAAATTATCCTATTAAAACACTACATGGGAAATACGTCATGAACTCACAACAATTGAAAGTGCAGAGTATAAAACAGTACTTAGCCGAATATATTATTAACAGCCACGATAGCGTCGTCTACTGGTAGGTCTATTTTGAATCAATATTTCAACTCGCCACCACACTCTACCTTCCACTGGTGTTTCCCAACTGCAGTCCTCAGGTTTCCCCAGCAACACACATCCACATTTTAGAGCCAGACAAGCACACTTGCTTCAATTTGTTAACTAATCCTTCGATTAGTTAAATCAGTCCAGAGCTACAACAAGGTGTGCTGATTGAACCAAACTAAATAGTTGGAGGATGCGGGCATCGATCCCGCTACCTCTCACATGCTAAGCGAGCACTCTACCATTTGAGCTAATCCCCCTGTGCCTCCAACAAGAAGTATGAAATCTCAATGACCACACTGCCTAATCCCTCGTCCATAAGAAAGGATACTTTTTTAAAAGTATGCTTGCTTCAGCTGTCTAAAAGTATTTTTCATGGTAGTTCAGTAAAGGTTGAAGTAGTGATAGGAGTAAGCCCAGTGGTGGAAATAGTTGTATTGTTGGGTTAGTATCCAGAGCTACAACAACAATGTGTGCTGATTGAACCAAACTAAATAGTTGGAGGATGCGGGCATCAATCCCGCTACCTCTCACATGCTAAGCGAGCACTCTACCATTTGAGCTAATCCCCCTGTGCCTCCAACAAGAAGTATGAAATCTCAATGACCACACTGCCAAATCCCTCGTCCATAAGAAAGGATACTTTTTTAAAAGTATGCTTGCTTCAGCTGTCTAAAAGTATTTTTCATGGTAGTTCAGTAAAGGTTGAAGTAGTGATAGGAGTAAGCCCAGTGGTGGAAATAGTTGTATTGTTGGGTTAGTATCCAGAGCTACAACAACAAGGTGTGCTGATTGAACCAAACTAAATAGTTGGAGGATGCGGGCATCGATCCCGCTACCTCTCGCATGCTAAGCCAGCACTCTACCATTTGAGCTAATCCCCCTGTGCCTCCAACAAGAAGTATGAAATCTCAATGACCACACTGCCAAATCCCTCGTCCATAAGTAAGGATACTTTTTAAAAAGTATGCTTGCTTCAGCTGTCTAAAAGTATTTTTCATGGTAGTTCAGTAAAGGTTGAAGTAGTGACTGCAGTAAGCCCAGTGGTGGAAATAGTTGTATTGTTGGGTTAGTGAGTTCTGGGTGTATGATAGCAGAAAAACCTGCGAGTCTGGAGTTCCCCCTGCTGGCTGTCTGTGGAATAACATTAGGATCAGTTGATCGTGGGGAAATGCATGTTAGTCGCCCGAAACATGGTCACTGTTTTCCTGTCTTTTGTCGTGCTTATGCTCACTGCGTCTCAGTGGATCGCTCCAAGGCCTTTCTACTGTAAGCAGAGGAGAGGACAGCCTTCCAGTAGAATACATAAGTGTCACAGCTCCCAACATTTACTAACAAATGAACAGCTACTAAATCAAAGATCTGTCTCATAAACTACACATGTGCCTACATGTGATAACCAAAGGGGATTTTTGCATTACCCCAAGCGACCACATAATTTGTCCCTTTAATTTAAGTAATAATTCGGTGGTTTGGTGGGATTTCCTAAATTCCAGTGTGTTTCTGCTTGCCACAACAAAGTCAAAAGAGAGAATGAACTGGCACACAGACTAAGATATTAGGACCTGTTTAGTAGCAAAAAGAAGGCTGTCCATCGTATCGCAAAGCCATTATGACAAGGGCTCCTCCTCCCCTGTAGGATAAATAATAATAATTATGATTTATTCTATATAGCACTTTTCATTACACACAGAATCTCAAAGTAGCTTTAAAAACTCAAATAAACTCAAGGTGATCTGGTACATACTTGGCCGATGGCTTCCAAAGCTTCAGATGATAATAATAAGATGGAGAGTGATGGAGTCTGTAGTTAGAGAGGAGTTGAGGCAGTAAGGCAGTTCACTTCAGATACTTAGCTTGCACTTGTATGTGCTAGAGAACTGTGCTACATACCAATTATTTTCAATATGTATAAATATAGAGATAGAAATATATGTATGACTCCTGCTCTTTTTGTTTTACCTTTTAATAAAGCACTTAAATGGGTATCCCTCTTAATGGTTCATGAGTAATTTGGTATTGTTCGGCATGTTTAACGTTACCTGCCTAAGTACCTTAGATCGCAAGCCCATAATTAGTCAATAGGGCTGACTGGCTAGCTACTAGTACTGTTAACTAGCCAGATAGCCACAAAGCATTGTTAGCTAGCTAATGTAACCATGAAGAATTGACATCTATCTTACATATTATTCGTTTTAGGTCATTTTTGTCCTGTTTAGCTATCTGGCTAGCTAAATTGTTACGATTCACATATCTAGCTGATAATTGTGAAGTCAAACGTTTGCTTTGTGTATATCTTGATTTGTCTATTGTTGCCATTGTCCTGGCTGGAAGGAGGTTCAGTGAATGGGGCTGTGAAGCGTGAGGTAATACAGTAGGGGGAGTGCGAGTGCTTCTTAAATGTATTGCTTTATGCATTCTCCTCACTCGCGTCCACACAAAAACGTACTCAAGAGAACGGAGTGGAGAATACAATCGGAGCATGAGTGTGGAGCATGGTAGTATGTTTGGAAAAACACCCCTAGAGTTTGAGAGCTACAAGCCCCCACTCACCCAGTAATTTTTGAACTATCCCTAAATTATCCTATTAAAACACTACATGGGAAATATGTCATGAACTCACAACAATAAAGTGCAGAGTATAAAACAGTACTTAGCCTAATATATTATTAACAGCCACGATAGCGTCGTCTACTGGTAGGTCTATTTTGAATCAATATTTCAACTCGCCACCACACTCTACCTTCCACTGGTGTTTCCCAACTGCAGTCCTCAGGTTGCCCCAGCAACACACATTCACATTTTAGAGCCAGACAAGCACACTTGATTCAATTTGTTAACTAATTAGTTAAATCAGTCCAGAGCTACAACAACGTGTGCTGATTGAACCAAACTAAATAGTTGGAGGATGCGGGCATCGATCCTGCTACCTCTCACATGCTAAGCGAGCGCTCTACCATTTAAGCTAATCCCCCTGTGCCTCCAACAAGAAGTATGAAATCTCAATGACCGCACTGCCAAATCCCTCGTCCAAAAGAAAGGATACTTTTTAACAAGTATGCTTGCTTCAGCTGTCTAAAAGTATTTTTCATGGTAGTTCAGTAAAGGTTGAAGTAGTGATAGGAGTAAGCCCAGTGGTGGAAATAGTTGTATTGTTGGGTTAGTATCCAGAGCTACAACAACAATGTGTGCTGATTGAACCAAACTAAATAGTGAGAGGATGCGGGCATCGATCCCACTACCTCTCGCATGCTAAGCGAGCGCTCTACCATTTGAGCTAATCCCCCTGTGCATCTAACAAGAAGTATGAAATCTCAATGACCACACTGCCAAATCCCTCGTCCATAAGTAAGGATACTTTTAAAAAGTATGCTTGCTTCAGCTGTCTAAAAGTATTTTTCATGGTAGTTCAGTAAAGGTGGAAGTAGTGACTGCAGTAAGCCCAGTGGTGGAAATAGTTGTATTGTTGGGTTAGTGAGTTTTGGGTGTATGATAGCAGAAAAACCAGCGAGTCTGGAGTTCCCCCTGCTGGCTGTCTGTGGAATAACATTAGGATCAGTTGATCGTGGGGAAATGCATGTTAGTCGCCCGAAACATGGTCACTGTTTTCCTGTCTTTTGTCGTGCTTATGCTCACTGCGTCTCAGTGGATCGCTCCAAGGCCTTTCTACTGTAAGCAGAGGAGAGGACAGCCTTCCAGTAGAATAAATAAGAGTCACAGCTCCCAACATTTACTAACAAATGAACAGCTACTAAATCAAAGATCTGTCTCATAAACTACACATGTGCCTACATGTGATAACCAAAGGGGATTTTTGCATTACCCCAAGCGACCACATAATTTGTCCCTTTAATTGAAGTAATAATTCGGTGGTTTGGTGGGATTTCCTAAATTCCAGTGTGTTTCTGCTTGCCACAACAAAGTCAAAAGAGAGAATGAACTGGCACACAGACTAAGATATTAGGACCTGTTTAGTAGCAAAAAGAAGGCTGTCCATCATATCGCATAGCCATTATGACAAGGGCTCCTCCTCCCCTGTAGGATAAATAATAATAATTATGATTTATTCTATATAGCACTTTTCATTACACACAGAATCTCAAAGTAGCTTTAAAAACTCAAATAAACTCAAGGTGATCTGGTACATACTTGGCCGATGGCTTCCAAAGCTTCAGATGATAATAATAAGATGGAGAGTGATGGAGTCTGTAGTTAGAGAGGAGTTGAGGCAGTAAGGCAGTTCACTTCAGATACTTAAGCTTGCACTTGTATGTGCTAGAGAACTGTGCTACATACCAATTATTTTCAATATGTATAAATATAGAGATAGAAATATATGTATGACTCCTGCTCTTTTTGTTTTACCTTTTAATAAAGCACTTAAATGGGTATCCCTCTTAATGGTTCATGAGTAATTTGGTATTGTTCGGCATGTTTAACGTTACCTGCCTAAGTACCTTAGATCGCAAGCCCATAATTAGTCAATAGGGCTGACTGGCTAGCTACTAGTACTGTTAACTAGCCAGATAGCCACAAAGCATTGTTAGCTAGCTAATGTAACCATGAAGAATTGACATCTATCTTACATATTATTCGTTTTAGGTCATTTTTGTCCTGTTTAGCTATCTGGCTAGCTAAATTGTTACGATTCACATATCTAGCTGATAATTGTGAAGTCAAACGTTTGCTTTGTGTATATCTTGATTTGTCTATTGTTGCCATTGTCCTGGCTGGAAGGAGGTTCAGTGAATGGGGCTGTGAAGCGTGAGGTAATACAGTAGGGGGAGTGCGAGTGCTTCTTAAATGTATTGCTTTATGCATTCTCCTCACTCGCGTCCACGCAAAAACGTACTCAAGAGAACGGAGTGGAGAATACAATCGGAGCATGAGTGTGGAGCATGGTAGTATGTTTGGAAAAACACCCCTAGAGTTTGAGAGCTACAAGCCCCCACTCACCCAGTAATTTTTGAACTGTCCCTAAATATCCTATTAAAACACTACATGGGAAATACGTCATGAACTCACAACAATTGAAAGTGCAGAGTATAAAACAGTACTTAGCCTAATATATTATTAACAGCCACGATAGCGTCATATACTGGTAGGTCTATTTTAAATCAATATTTCAACTCGCCACCACACTCTACCTTCCACTGGTGTTTCCCAACTGCAGTCCTCAGGTTGCCCCAGCAACACACATTCACATTTTAGAGCCAGACAAGCACGCTTGATTCAATTTGTTAACTAATCCTTCGATTAGTTTAATCAGTCCAGAGCTACAACAACAATGTGTGCTGATTGAACCAAACGAAATAGTTGGAGGACGCGGGCATCGATCCAGCTACCTCTCGCATGCTAAGCGAGCGCTCTACCATTTGAGCTAATCCCCCTGTGCCTCCAACAAGAAGTATGAAATCTCAATGACCGCAATACCAAATCCCTCGTCCATAAGAAAGGATACTTTTTTTAAAGTATGCTTGCTTCAGCTGTCTAAAAGTATTTTTCATGGTAGTTCAGTAAAGGTTGAAGTAGTGATAGGAGTAAGCCTAGTGGTGGAAATAGTTGTATTGTTGGGTTAGTATCCAGAGCTACAACAACAATGTGTGCTGATTGAACCAAACTAAATAGTTGGAGGATGCGGGTATCGATCCCGCTACCTCTCACATGCTAAGCGAGCGCTCTACCTAATCCCCCTGTGCATCCAACAAAAAGTATGAAATCTCAATGACCACACTGCCAAATCCCTCATCCATAAGTAAGGATACTTTTTTAAAAGTATGCTTGCTTCAGCTGTCTAAAAGTATTTTTCATGGTAGTTCAGTAAAGGTGGAAGTAGTGACTGCAGTAAGCCCAGTGGTGGAAATAGTTGTATTGTTGGGTTAGTGAGTTTTGGGTGTATGATAGCAGAAAAACCTGCGAGTCTGGAGTTCCCCCTGCTGGCTGTCTGTGGAATAACATTAGGATCAGTTGATCGTGGGGAAATGCATGTTAGTCGCCCGAAACATGGTCACTGTTTTCCTGTCTTTTGTCGTGCTTATGCTCACTGCGTCTCAGTGGATTGCTCCAAGGCCTTTCTACTGTAAGCAGAGGAGAGGACAGCCTTCCAGTAGAATAAATAAGAGTCACAGCTCCCAACATTTACTAACAAATGAACAGCTACTAAATCAAAGATCTGTCTCATAAACTACACATGTGCCTACATGTGATAACCAAAGGGGATTTTTGCATTACCCCAAGCGACCACATAATTTGTCCCTTTAATTGAAGTAATAATTCGGTGGTTTGGTGGGATTTCCTAAATTCCAGTGTGTTTCTGCTTACCACAACAAAGTCAAAAGAGAGAATGAACTGGCACACAGACTAAGATATTAGGACCTGTTTAGTAGCAAACAGAAGGCTGTCCATCATATCGCAAAGCCATTATGACAAGGGCTCCTCCTCCCCTGTAGGATAAATAATAATAATTATGATTTATTCTATATAGCACTTTTCATTACACACAGAATCTCAACTCACACAGAATCTCCACTCACACAGACAGCATTGTGAAGAAGGCGCGGCAGCGCCTCTTCAACCTCAGGAGGCTGAAGAAATTTGGCTTGTCACCAAAAGCACTCACAAACTTCTACAGATGCACAATCGAGAGCATCCTGGCGGGCTGTATCACCGCCTGGTACGGCAACTGCTCCGCCCTCAACCGTAAGGCTCTCCAGAGGGTGGTGAGGTCTGCACAACGCATCACCGGGGGCAAACTACCTGCCCTCCAGGACACCTACACCACCCGATGTCACAGGAAGGCCATAAAGATCATCAAGGACATCAACCACCCAAGCCACTGCCTGTTCACCCCGCTATCATCCAGAAGGCGAGGTCAGTACAGGTGCATCAAAGCTGGGACCGAGAGACTGAAAAACAGCTTCTATCTCAAGGCCATCAGACTGTTAAACAGCCACCACTAACATTGAGTGGCTGCTGCCAACACACTGACACTGACTCAACTCCAGCCACTTTAATAATGGGAATTGATGGGAAATTATGTAAATATATCACTAGCCACTTTAAACAATGCTACCTTATATAATGTTACTTACCCTACATTATTCATCTCATATGCATACGTATATACTGTACTCTATATCATCGACTGTATCCTTATGTAATACATGTATCACTAGCCACTTTAAACTATGCCACTTTGTTTACATACTCATCTCATTTGTACATACTGTACTCGATACCATCTACTGTATCTTGCCTATGCTGCTCTGTACCATCACTCATTCATATATCCTTATGTACATATTCTTTATCCCCTTACACTGTGTACAAGACAGTAGTTTTGGAATTGTTAGTTAGATTACTTGTTGGTTATTACTGCATTGTCGGAACTAGAAGCACAAGCATTTCGCTACACTCGCATTAACATCTGCTAACCATGTGTATGTGACAAATAAAATTTGATTTGATTTGATTTGAGTAGCTTTAAAAACTCAAATAAACTCAAGGTGATCTGGTACATACTTGGCCGATGGCTTCCAAAGCTTCAGATGATAATAATAAGATGGAGAGTGATGGAGTCTGTAGTTAGAGAGGAGTTGAGGCAGTAAGGCAGTTCACTTCAGATACTTAGCTTGCACTTGTATGTGCTAGAGAACTGTGCTACATACCAATTATTTTCAATATGTATAAATATAGAGATAGAAATATATGTATGACTCCTGCTCTTTTTGTTTTACCTTTTAATAAATCACTTAAATGGGGATCCCTCTTAATGGTTCATGAGTAATTTGGTATTGTTCGGAATGTTTAACGTTACCTGCCTAAGTACCTTAGATCGCAAGCCCATAATTAGTCAATAGGGCTGACTGGCTAGCTACTAGTACTGTTAACTAGCCAGATAGCAACAAAGCATTGTTAGCTAGCTAATGTAACCATGAAGAATTGACATCTATCTTACATATTATTCGTTTTAGGTCATTTTTGTCCTGTTTAGCTATCTGGCTAGCTAAATTGTTACGATTCACATATCTAGCTGATAATTGTGACGTCAAACGTTTGCTTTGTGTATATCTTGATTCGTCTATTGTTGCCATTGTCCTGGCTGGAAGGAGGTTCAGTGAATGGGGCTGTGAAGCGTGAGGCAATACAGTAGGGGGAGTGCGAGTGCTTCTTAAATGTATTGCTTTATGCATTCTCCTCACTCGCGTCCACACAAAAACGTACTCAAGAGAACGGAGTGGAGAATACAATCGGAGCATGAGTGTGGAGCATGGTAGTATGTTTGGAAAAACACCCCTAGAGTTTGAGAGCTACAAGCCCCCACTCACCCAGTAATTTTTGAACTGTCCCTAAATTATCCTATTAAAACACTACATGGGAAATACGTCATGAACTCACAACAATTGAAAGTGCAGAGTATAAAACAGTACTTAGCCTAATATATTATGAACAGCCACGATAGCGTCGTCTACTGTTTGGTCTTTTTTGAATCAATATTTCAACTCGCCACCACACTCTACGTATTTCCCACCTGCAGTCCTCAGGTTTCCCCAGCAACACACATTCACAATATAGAGCCAGACATGCACGCTTGATTCAATTTGTTAACTAATCTTTCGATTATTTAAATCAGTCCAGAGCTACAACAACGTGTGCTGATTGAACCAAACTAAATTGTTGGAGGATGCGGGAATCGATCCCGCTAGCTCTCGCATGCTAAGCGAGCGCTCTACCATTTGAGCTAATTCCCCTGTGCAGCCAACAAGAAGTTTGAAATCTCAATGACCACACTGCCAAATCCCTCGTCCATAAGTAAGGATACTTTTTAAAAAGTATGCTTGCTTCAGCTGTCTAAAAGTATTTTTCATGGTAGTTCAGTAAAGGTGAAATTAGTGACTGCAGTAAGCCCAGTGGTGGAAATAGTTGTATTGTTGGGTTAGTGAGTTTTGGGTGTATGATAGCAGAAAAACCTGTGAGTCTGGAGTTCCCCCTGCTGGCTGTCTGTGGAATAACATTAGGATCAGTTGATCGTGGGGAAATAAATGCATGTTAGTCGCCCGAAACATGGTCACTGTTTTCCTGTCTTTTGTCGTGCTTATGCTCACTGCGTCTCAGTGGATCGCTCCAAGGCCTTTCTACTGTAAGCAGAGGAGAGGACAGCCTTCCAGTAGAATAAATAAGAGTCACAGCTCCCAACATTTACTAACAAATGAACAGCTACTAAATCAAAGATATGTCTCATAAACTACACATGTGCCTACATGTGATAACCAAAGGGGATTTTTGCATTACCCCAAGCGACCACATAATTTGTCCCTTTAATTGAAGTAATAATTCAGTGGTTTGGTGGGATTTCCTAAATTCCAGTGTGTTTCTGCTTGCCACAACAAAGTCAAAAGAGTGAATGAACTGGCACACAGACTAAGATATTAGGACCTGTTTAGTAGCAAAAAGAAGGCTGTCCATCATATCGCAAAGCCATTATGACAAGGGCTCCTCCTCCCCTTTAGGATAAATAATAATAATTATGATTTATTCTATATAGCACTTTTCATTACACACAGAATCTCAAAGTAGCTTTAAAAACTCAAATAAACTCAAGGTGATCTGGTACATACTTGGCCGATGGCTTCCAAAGCTTCAGATGATAATAATAAGATGGAGAGTGATGGAGTCTGTAGTTAGAGAGGAGTTGAGGCAGTAAGGCAGTTCACTTCAGATACTTAGCTTGCACTTGTATGTGCTAGAGAACTGTGCTACATACCAATTATTTTCAATATGTATAAATATAGAGATATAAATATATGTATGACTCCTGCTCTTTTTGTTTTACCTTTTAATAAATCACTAAAATGGGGATCCCTCTTAATGGTTCATGAGTAATTTGGTATTGTTCGGCATGTTTAACGTTACCTGCCTACTGGCTAGCTACTGGCTAGCTACTAGTACTGTTAACTAGCCAGATAGCAACAAAGCATTGTTAGCTAGCTAATGTAACCATGAATAATTGACATCTATCTTACATATTATTAGTTTTAGGTCATTTTTGTCCTGTTTAGCTATCTGGCTAGCTAAATTGTTACGATTCACATATCTAGCTGATAATTGTGACGTCAAACGTTTGCTTTGTGTATATCTTGATTCGTCTATTGTTGCCATTGTCCTGGCTGGAAAGAGGTTCAGTGAATGGGGCTGTGAAGTGTGAGGTAATACAGTAGGGGGAGTGCGAGTGCTTCTTAAATGTATTGCTTTATGCATTCTCCTCACTCGCGTCCACACAAAAACGTACTCAAGAGAACGGAGTGGAGAATACAATCGGAGCATGAGTGTGGAGCATGGTAGTATGTTTGGAAAAACACCCCTAGAGTTTGAGAGCTACAAGCCCCCACTCACCCAGTAATTTTTGAACTGTCCCTAAATTATCCTATTAAAACACTACATGGGAAATACGTCATGAACTCACAACAATTGAAAGTGCAGAGTATAAAACAGTACTTAGCCTAATATATTATGAACAGCCACGATAGCGTCGTCTACTGTTTGGTCTATTTTGAATCAATATTTCAACTCGCCACCACACTCTACTTTCCACTGGTGTTTCCCAACTGCAGTCCTCAGGTTGCCCCAGCAACACACATTCACATTTTAGAGCCAGACAAGCACGCTTGATTCAATTTGTTAACTAATCCTTCGATTAGTTAAATCAGTCCAGAGCTACAACAACGTGTGCTGATTGAACCAAACTAAATAGTTGGAGGATACGGGCATCGATCCCGCTACCTCTCGCATGCTAAGCGAGCGCTCTACCATTTAAGCTAATCCCCCTGTGCATCCAACAAGAAGTATGAAATCTCAATGACCACACTGCCAAATCCCTCGTCCATAAGTAAGGATACTTTTTAAAAAGTATGCTTGCTTCAGCTGTCTAAAAGTATTTTTCATGGTAGTTCAGTAAAGGTGGAAGTAGTGACTGCAGTAAGCCCAGTGGTGGAAATAGTTGTATTGTTGGGTTAGTGAGTTTTGGGTGTATGATAGCAGAAAAACCTGCGAGTCTGGAGTTGCCCCTGTAGGCTGTCTGTGGAATAACATTAGGATCAGTTGATCGTGGGGAAATGCATGTTAGTCGCCCGAAACATGGTCACTGTTTTCCTGTCTTTTGTCGTGCTTATGCTCACTGCGTCTCAGTGGATCGCTCCAAGGCCTTTCTACTGTAAGCAGAGGAGAGGACAGCCTTCCAGTAGAATAAATAAGAGTCACAGCTCCCAACATTTACTAACAAATGAACAGCTACTAAATCAAAGATCTGTCTCATAAACTACACATGTGCCTACATGTGATAACCAAAGGGGATTTTTGCATTACCCCAAGCGACCACATCATTTGTCCCTTTAATTGAAGTAATAATTCGGTGGTTTGGTGGGATTTCCTAAATTCCAGTGTGTTTCTGCTTGCCACAACAAAGTCAAAGAGAGAATGAACTGGCACACAGACTAAGATATTAGGACCTGTTTAGTAGCAAACAGAAGGCTGTCCATCATATCGCAAAGCCATTATGACAAGGGCTCCTCCTCCCCTGTAGGATAAATAATAATAATTATGATTTATTCTATATAGCACTTTTCATTACACACAGAATCTCAAAGTAGCTTTAAAAACTCAAATAAACTCAAGGTGATCTGGTACATAATTGGCCGATGGCTTCCAAAGCTTCAGATGATAATAATAAGATGGAGAGTGATGGAGTCTGTAGTTAGAGAGGAGTTGAGGCAGTTCACTTCAGATACTTAGCTTGCACTTGTATGTGCTAGAGAACTGTGCTACATACCAATTATTTTCAATATGTATAAATATAGAGATAGAAATATATGTATGACTCCTGCTCTTTTTGTTTTACCTTTTAATAAATCACTTAAATGGGGATCCCTCTTAATGGTTCATGAGTAATTTGGTATTGTTCGGCATGTTTAACGTTACCTGCCTAAGTACCTTAGATCGCAAGCCCATAATTAGTCAATATGGCTGACTGGCTAGCTACTAGTACTGTTAACTAGCCAGATAGCAACAAAGCATTGTTAGCTAGCTAATGTAACCATGAAGAATTGACATCTATCTTACATATTATTCGTTTTAGGTCATTTTTGTCCTGTTTAGCTATCTGGCTAGCTAAATTGTTACGATTCACATATCTAGCTGATAATTGTGACGTCAAACGTTTGCTTTGTGTATATCTTGATTCGTCTATTGTTGCCATTGTCCTGGCTGGAAGGAGGTTCAGTGAATGGGGCTGTGAAGCGTGAGGTAATACAGTAGGGGGATTGCGAGTGCTTCTTAAATGTATTGCTTTATGCATTCTCCTCACTCGCGTCCACACAAAAACCTACTCAAGAGAACGGAGTGGAGAATACAATCGGAGCATGAGTGTGGAGCATGGTAGTATGTTTGGAAAAACACCCCTAGAGTTTGAGAGCTACAAGCCCCCACTCACCCAGTAATTTTTGAACTGTCCCTAAATTATCCTATTAAAACACAACATGGGAAATACGTCATGAACTCACAACTATTGAAAGTGCAGAGTATAAAACAGTACTTAGCCTAATATATTATGAACAGCCACGATAGCGTCGTCTACTGTTTGGTCTATTTTGAATCAATATTTCAACTCGCCACCACACTCTACGTATTTCCCACTGGTGTTTCCCAACTGCAGTCCTCAGGTTGCCCCAGCAACACACATTCACATTTTAGAGCCAGACAAGCACGCTTGATTCAATTTGTTTACTAATCCTTCGATTAGTTAAATCAGTCCAGAGCTACAACAACAATGTGTGCTGATTGAACCAAACTAAATAGTTGGAGGATGCGGGCATCGATCCCGCTACCTCTCGCATGCTAAGCGATCGCTCTACCATTTGAGCTAATCCCCCTGTGCCTCCAACAAGAAGTATGAAATCTCAATGACCGCACTGCCAAATCCCTCGTCCATAAGAAAGGATACTTTTTAACAAGTATGCTTGCTTCAGCTGTCTAAAAGTATTTTTCATGGTAGTTCAGTAAAGGTTGAAGTAGTGATAGGAGTAAGCCCAGTGGTGGAAATAGTTGTATTGTTGGGTTAGTATCCAGAGCTACAACAACAATGTGTGCTGATTGAACCAAACTAAATAGTTGGAGGATGCGGGCATCGATCCCGCTACCTCTCGCATGCTAAGCGATCGCTCTACCATTTGAGCTAATCCCCCTGTGCCTCCAACAAGAAGTATGAAATCTCAATGACCGCACTGCCAAATCCCTCGTCCATAAGAAAGGATACTTTTTAACAAGTATGCTTGCTTCAGCTGTCTAAAAGTATTTTTCATGGTAGTTCAGTAAAGGTTGAAGTAGTGATAGGAGTAAGCCCAGTGGTGGAAATAGTTGTATTGTTGGGTTAGTATCCAGAGCTACAACAACAATGTGTGCTGATTGAACCAAACTAAATAGTTGGAGGATGCGGGCATCGATCCCGCTACCTCTCGCATGCTAAGCGATCGCTCTACCATTTGAGCTAATCCCCCTGTTCATCCATCAAGAAGTATGAAATCTCAATGACCACACTGCCAAATCCCTCATCCATAAGTAAGGATACTTTTTAAAAAGTATGCTTGCTTCAGCTGTCTAAGAGTATTTTTCATGGTAGTTCAGTAAAGGTGGAAGTAGTGACTGCAGTAAGCCCAGTGGTGGAAATAGTTGTATTGTTGGGTTAGTATCCAGAGCTACAACAACAATGTGTGCTGATTGAACCAATCTAAATAGTTGGAGGATGCAGGTATCGATCCCGCTACCTCTCGCATGCAAAGCGATCGCTCTATCATTTGAGCTAATCCCCATGTGCCTCAAACAAGATGTATGAAATCTCATTGACCGCACTGCCAAATCCCTCGTCCATAAGAAAGGATACTTTTTTTAAAGTATGCTTGCTTCAGCTGTCTAAAAGTATTTTTCATGGTAGTTCAGTAAAGGTTGAAGTAGTGATAGGAGTATGCCCAGTGGTGGAAATAGTTGTATTGTTGGGTTAGTATCCAGAGCTACAACAACAATGTGTGCTGATTGAAACAAACTAAATAGTTGGACGATGCGTGCATCGATTCCGCTACCTCTCGCATGCTAAGCGAGCGCTCTTCCATTTGAGCTAATCCCCCTGTGCCTCCAACAAGAAGTATGAAATCTCAATGACCGCACTGCCAAATCCCTCGTCCATAAGAAAGGATACATTTTAACAAGTATGCTTGCTTCAGCTGTCTAAAAGTATTTTTCATGGTAGTTCAGTAAAGGTTGAAGTAGTGATAGGAGTAAGCCCAGTGGTGGAAATAGTTGTATTGTTGGGTTAGTATCCAGAGCTACAACAACAATGTGTGCTGATTGAAACAAACTAAATAGCTGGAGGATGCAGGCATCGATCCCGCTACCTCTCGCATGCTAAGCGAGCGCTCTACCATTTGAGCTAATTCCCCTGTGCCTCCAACAAGAAGTATGAAATCTCAATGACCGCACTGCCAAATCCCTCGTCCATTAGAAAGGATACTTTTTAACAAGTATGCTTGCTTCAGCTGTCTAATAGTATTTTTCATGGTAGTTCAGTAAAGGTTGAAGTAGTGATAGGAGTAAGCCCAGTGGTGGAAATAGTTGTATTGTTATCCAGAGCTACAACAACAATGTGTGCTGATTGAACCAAACTAAATAGTTGGAGGATGCGGGCATCGATCCCGCTACCTCTCGCATGCTAAGCAATCGCTCTACCATTTAAGCTAATCCCCCTGTGCATCCAACAAGAAGTATGAAATCTCAATGACCACACTGCCAAATCCCTCGTCCATAAGTAAGGATACTTTTTAAAAAGTATGCTTGCTTCAGCTGTCTAAAAGTATTTTTCATGGTAGTTCAGTAAAGGTGGAAGTAGTGACTGCAGTAAGCCCAGTGGTGGAAATAGTTGTATTGTTGGGTTAGTGAGTTTTGGGTGTATGATAGCAGAAAAACCTGCGAGTCTGGAGTTGCCCCTGCTGGCTGTCTGTGGAATAACATTAGGATCAGTTGATCGTGGGGAAATGCATGTTAGTCGCCCGAAACATGGTCACTGTTTTCCTGTCTTTTGTCGTGCTTATGCTCACTGCGTCTCAGTGGATCGCTCCAAGGCCTTTCTACTGTAAGCAGAGGAGAGGACAGCCTTCCAGTAGAATAAATAAGAGTCACAGCTCCCAACATTTACTAACAAATGAACAGCTACTAAATCAAAGATCTGTCTCATAAACTACACATGTGCCTACATGTGAAAACCAAAGGGGATTTTTGCATTACCCCAAGCGACCACATCATTTGTCCCTTTAATTGAAGTAATAATTCGGTGGTTTGGTGGGATTTCCTAAATTCCAGTGTGTTTCTGCTTGCCACAACAAAGTCAAAGAGAGAATGAACTGGCACACAGACTAAGATATTAGGACCTGTTTAGTAGCAAACAGAAGGCTGTCCATCATATCGCAAAGCCATTATGACAAGGGCTCCTCCTCCCCTGTAGGATAAATAATAATAATTATGATTTATTCTATATAGCACTTTTCATTACACACAGAATCTCAAAGTAGCTTTAAAAACTCAAATAAACTCAAGGTGATCTGGTACATAATTGGCCGATGGCTTCCAAAGCTTCAGATGATAATAATAAGATGGAGAGTGATGGAGTCTGTAGTTAGAGAGGAGTTGAGGCAGTTCACTTCAGATACTTAGCTTGCACTTGTATGTGCTAGAGAACTGTGCTACATACCAATTATTTTCAATATGTATAAATATAGAGATAGAAATATATGTATGACTCCTGCTCTTTTTGTTTTACCTTTTAATAAATCACTTAAATGGGGATCCCTCTTAATGGTTCATGAGTAATTTGGTATTGTTCGGCATGTTTAACGTTACCTGCCTAAGTACCTTAGATCGCAAGCCCATAATTAGTCAATATGGCTGACTGGCTAGCTACTAGTACTGTTAACTAGCCAGATAGCAACAAAGCATTGTTAGCTAGCTAATGTAACCATGAAGAATTGACATCTATCTTACATATTATTCGTTTTAGGTCATTTTTGTCCTGTTTAGCTATCTGGCTAGCTAAATTGTTACGATTCACATATCTAGCTGATAATTGTGACGTCAAACGTTTGCTTTGTGTATATCTTGATTCGTCTATTGTTGCCATTGTCCTGGCTGGAAGGAGGTTCAGTGAATGGGGCTGTGAAGCGTGAGGTAATACAGTAGGGGGATTGCGAGTGCTTCTTAAATGTATTGCTTTATGCATTCTCCTCACTCGCGTCCACACAAAAACGTACTCAAGAGAACGGAGTGGAGAATACAATCGGAGCATGAGTGTGGAGCATGGTAGTATGTTTGGAAAAACACCCCTAGAGTTTGAGAGCTACAAGCCCCCACTCACCCAGTAATTTTTGAACTGTCCCTAAATTATCCTATTAAAACACAACATGGGAAATACGTCATGAACTCACAACAATTGAAAGTGCAGAGTATAAAACAGTACTTAGCCTAATATATTATGAACAGCCACGATAGCGTCGTCTACTGTTTGGTCTATTTTGAATCAATATTTCAACTCGCCACCACACTCTACGTATTTCCCACTGGTGTTTCCCAACTGCAGTCCTCAGGTTGCCCCAGCAACACACATTCACATTTTAGAGCCAGACAAGCACGCTTGATTCAATTTGTTTACTAATCCTTCGATTAGTTAAATCAGTCCAGAGCTACAACAACAATGTGTGCTGATTGAACCAAACTAAATAGTTGGAGGACGCGGGCATCGATCCCGCTACCTCTCGCATGCTAAGCGAGCGCTCTACCATTTGAGCTAATCCCCCTGTGCCTCCAACAAGAAGTATGAAATCTCAATGACCGCACTGCCAAATCCCTCGTCCATAAGAAAGGATACTTTTTAACAAGTATGCTTGCGTCAGCTGTCTAAAAGTATTTTTCATGGTAGTTCAGTAAAGGTTGAAGTAGTGATAGGAGTAAGCCCAGTGGTGGAAATAGTTGTATTGTTGGGTTAGTATCCAGAGCTACAACAACAATGTGTGCTGATTGAACCAAACTAAATAGCTGGAGGATGCAGGCATCGATCCCGCTACCTCTCGCATGCTAAGCGAGCGCTCTACCATTTGAGCTAATCCCCCTGTGCCTCCAACAAGAAGTATGAAATCTCAATGACCGCACTGCCAAATCCCTCGTCCATTAGAAAGGATACTTTTTAACAAGTATGCTTGCTTCAGCTGTCTAAAAGTATTTTTCATGGTAGTTCAGTAAAGGTTGAAGTAGTGATAGGAGTAAGCCCAGTGGTGGAAATAGTTGTATTGTTGGGTTAGTATCCAGAGCTACAACAACAATGTGTGCTGATTGAACCAAACTAAATAGTTGGAGGATGCGGGCATCGATCCCGCTACCTCTCGCATGCTAAGCAAGCGCTCTACCATTTGAGCTAATCCCCCTGTGCATCCAACAAGAAGTATGAAATCTCAATGACCACACTGCCAAATCCCTCGTCCATAAGTAAGGATACTTTTTAAAAAGTATGCTTGCTTCAGCTGTCTAAAAGTATTTTTCATGGTAGTTCAGTAAAGGTGGAAGTAGTGACTGCAGTAAGCCCAGTGGTGGAAATAGTTGTATTGTTGGGTTAGTGAGTTTTGGGTGTATGATAGCAGAAAAACCTGCGAGTCTGGAGTTCCCCCTGCTGGCTGTCTGTGGAATAACATTAGGATCAGTTGATCGTGGGGAAATGCATGTTAGTCGCCCGAAACATGGTCACTGTTTTCCTGTCTTTTGTCGTGCTTATGCTCACTGCGTCTCAGTGGATCGCTCCAAGGCCTTTCTACTGTAAGCAGAGGAGAGGACAGCCTTCCAGTAGAATAAATAAGAGTCACAGCTCCCAACATTTACTAACAAATGAACAGCTACTAAATCAAAGATCTGTCTCATAAACTACACATGTGCCTACATGTGATAACCAAAGGGGATTTTTGCATTACCCCAAGCGACCACATAATTTGTCCCTTTAATTGAAGTAATAATTCGGTGGTTTGGTGGGATTTCCTAAATTCCAGTGTGTTTCTGCTTGCCACAACAAAGTCAAAAGAGAGAATGAACTGGCACACAGACTAAGATATTAGGACCTGTTTAGTAGCAAACAGAAGGCTGTCCATCATATCGCAAAGCCATTATGACAAGGGCTCCTCCTCCCCTGTAGGATAAATAATAATAATGATGATTTATTCTATATAGCACTTTTCATTACACACAGAATCTCAAAGTAGCTCAAATAAACTCAAGGTGATCTGGTACATACTTGGCCGATGGCTTCCAAAGCTTCAGATGATAATAATAAGATGGAGAGTGATGGAGTCTGTAGTTAGAGAGGAGTTGAGGCAGTTCACTTCAGATACTTAGCTTGCACTTGTATGTGCTAGAGAACTGTGCTACATACCAATTATTTTCAATATGTATAAATATAGAGATATAAATATATGTATGACTCCTGCTCTTTTTGTTTTACCTTTTAATAAATCACTTAAATGGGGATCCCTCTTAATGGTTCATGAGTAATTTGGTATTGTTCGGCATGTTTAACGTTACCTGCCTAAGTACCTTAGATCGCAAGCCCATAATTAGTCAATAGGGCTGACTGGCTAGCTACTAGTACTGTTAACTAGCCAGATAGCAACAAAGCATTGTTAGCTAGCTAATGTAACCATGAAGAATTGACATCTATCTTACATATTATTCGTTTTAGGTCATTTTTGTCCTGTTTAGCTATCTGGCTAGCTAAATTGTTACGATTCACATATCTAGCTGATAATTGTGACGTCAAACGTTTGCTTTGTGTATATCTTGATTCGTCTATTGTTGCCATTGTCCTGGCTGGAAGGAGGTTCAGTGAATGGGGCTGTGAAGCGTGAGGTAATACAGTAGGGGGAGTGCGAGTGCTTCTTAAATGTATTGCTTTATGCATTCTCCTCACTCGCGTCCACACAAAAACGTACTCAAGAGAACGGAGTGGAGAATACAATCGGAGCATGAGTGTGGAGCATGGTAGTATGTTTGGAAAAACACCCCTAGAGTTTGAGAGCTACAAGCCCCCACTCACCCAGTAATTTTTGAACTGTCCCTAAATTATCCTATTAAAACACTACATGGGAAATACGTCATGAACTCACAACAATTGAAAGTGCAGAGTATAAAACAGTACTTAGCCTAATATATTATGAACAGCCACGATAGCGTCGTCTACTGTTTGGTCTATTTTGAATCAATATTTCAACTCGCCACCACACTCTACATATTTCCCACTGGTGTTTCCCAACTGCAGTCCTCAGGTTGCCCCAGCAACACACATTCACATTTTAGAGCCAGACAAGCACGCTTGATTCAATTTGTTTACTAATCCTTCGATTAGTTAAATCAGTCCAGAGCTACAACAACAATGTGTGCTGATTGAACCAAACTAAATAGTTGGAGGATGCGGGCATCGATCCCGCTACCTCTCGCATGCTAAGCGAGCGCTCTACCATTTGAGCTAATCCCCCTGTGCCTACAACAAGAAGTATGAAATCTCAATGACCGCACTGCCAAATCCCTCGTCCATAAGAAAGGATACTTTTTAACAAGTATGCTTGCTTCAGCTGTCTAAAAGTATTTTTCATGGTAGTTCAGTAAAGGTTGAAGTAGTGATAGGAGTAAGCCCAGTGGTGGAAATAGTTGTATTGTTGGGTTAGTATCCAGAGCTACAACAACAATGTGTGCTGATTGAACCAAACTAAATAGTTGGAGGATGCGGGCATCGATCCCGCTACCTCTCGCATGCTAAGCGAGCACTCTACCATTTGAGCTAATCCCCCTGTGCATCCAACAAGAAGTATGAAATCTCAATGACCGCACTGCCAAATCCCTCGTCCATAAGTAAGGATACTTTTTAAAAAGTATGCTTGCTTCAGCTGTCTAAAAGTATTTTTCATGGTAGTTCAGTAAAGGTGGAAGTAGTGACTGCAGTAAGCCCAGTGGTGGAAATAGTTGTATTGTTGGGTTAGTGAGTTTTGGGTGTATGATAGCAGAAAAACCTGCGAGTCTGGAGTTCCCCCTGCTGGCTGTCTGTGGAATAACATTAGGATCAGTTGATCGTGGGGAAATGCATGTTAGTCGCCCGAAACATGGTCACTGTTTTCCTGTCTTTTGTCGTGCTTATGCTCACTGCGTCTCAGTGGATCGCTCCAAGGCCTTTCTACTGTAAGCAGAGGAGAGGACAGCCTTCCAGTAGAATAAATAAGAGTCACAGCTCCCAACATTTACTAACAAATGAACAGCTACTAAATCAAAGATCTGTCTCATAAACTACACATGTGCCTACATGTGATAACCAAAGGGGATTTTTGCATTACCCCAAGCGACCACATAATTTGTCCCTTTAATTGAAGTAATAATTCGGTGGTTTGGTGGGATTTCCTAAATTCCAGTGTGTTTCTGCTTGCCACAACAAAGTCAAAAGAGAGAATGAACTGGCACACAGACTAAGATATTAGGACCTGTTTAGTAGCAAACAGAAGGCTGTCCATCATATCGCAAAGCCATTATGACAAGGGCTCCTCCTCCCCTGTAGGATAAATAATAATAATGATGATTTATTCTATATAGCACTTTTCATTACACACAGAATCTCAAAGTAGCTTTAAAAACTCAAATAAACTCAAGGTGATCTGGTACATACTTGGCCGATGGCTTCCAAAGCTTCAGATGATAATAATAAGATGGAGAGTGATGGAGTCTGTAGTTAGAGAGGAGTTGAGGCAGTTCACTTCAGATACTTAGCTTGCACTTGTATGTGCTAGAGAACTGTGCTACATACCAATTATTTTCAATATGTATAAATATAGAGATATAAATATATGTATGACTCCTGCTCTTTTTGTTTTACCTTTTAATAAATCACTTAAATGGGGATCCCTCTTAATGGTTCATGAGTAATTTGGTATTGTTCGGCATGTTTAACGTTACCTGCCTAAGTACCTTAGATCGCAAGCCCATAATTAGTCAATAGGGCTGACTGGCTAGCTACTAGTACTGTTAACTAGCCAGATAGCAACAAAGCATTGTTAGCTAGCTAATGTAACCATGAAGAATTGACATCTATCTTACATATTATTCGTTTTAGGTCATTTTTGTCCTGTTTAGCTATCTGGCTAGCTAAATTGTTCCGATTCACATATCTAGCTGATAATTGTGACGTCAAACGTTTGCTTTGTGTATATCTTGATTCGTCTGTTGTTGCCATTGTCCTGGCTGGAAGGAGGTTCAGTGAATGGGGCTGTGAAGCGTGAGGTAATACAGTAGGGGGAGTGCGAGTGCTTCTTAAATGTATTGCTTTATGCATTCTCCTCACTCGCGTCCACACAAAAACGTACTCAAGAGAACGGAGTGGAGAATACAATCGGAGCATGAGTGTGGAGCATGGTAGTATGTTTGGAAAAACACCCCTAGAGTTTGAGAGCTACAAGCCCCCACTCACCCAGTAATTTTTGAACTGTCCCTAAATTATCCTATTAAAACACTACATGGGAAATACGTCATGAACTCACAACAATTGAAAGTGCAGAGTATAAAACAGTACTTAGCCTAATATATTATGAACAGCCAGGATAGCGTCGTCTACTGTTTGGTCTATTTTGAATCAATATTTCAACTCGCCACCACACTCTACATATTTCCCACTGGTGTTTCCCAACTGCAGTCCTCAGGTTGCCCCAGCAACACACATTCACATTTTAGAGCCAGACAAGCACGCTTGATTCAATTTGTTTACTAATCCTTCGATTAGTTAAATCAGTCCAGAGCTACAACAACAATGTGTGCTGATTGAACCAAACTAAATAGTTGGAGGATGCGGGCATCGATCCCGCTACCTCTCGCATGCTAAGCGAGCGCTCTACCATTTGAGCCAATCCCCCTGTGCCTCCAACAAGAAGTATGAAATCTCAATGACCGCACTGCCAAATCCCTCGTCCATAAGAAAGGATACTTTTTAACAAGTATGCTTGCTTCAGCTGTCTAAAAGTATTTTTCATGGTAGTTCAGTAAAGGTTGAAGTAGTTATAGGAGTAAGCCCAGTGGTGGAAATAGTTGTATTGTTGGGTTAGTATCCAGAGCTACAACAACAATGTGTGCTGATTGAACCAAACTAAGTAGTTGGAGGATGCGGGCATCGATCCCGCTACCTCTCGCATGCTAAGCGAGCGCTCTACCATTTGAGCTAATCCCCCTGTGCATCCAACAAGAATTATGAAATCTCAATGATCACACTGCCAAATCCCTCGTCCATAAGTAAGGATACTTTTTAAAAAGTATGCTTGCTTCAGCTGTCTAAAAGTATTCTTCATGGTAGTTCAGTAAAGGTGGAAGTAGTGACTGCAGTAAGCCCAGTGGTGAAAATAGTTGTATTGTTGGGTTAGTGAGTTTTGGGAGTATGATAGCAGAAAAACCTGCGAGTCTGGAGTTCCCCCTGCTGGCTGTCTGTGGAATAACATTAGGATCAGTTGATCGTGGGGAAATGCATGTTAGTCGCCCGAAACATGGTCACTGTTTTCCTGTCTTTTGTTGTGCTTATGCTCACTGCGTCTCAGTGGATCGCTCCAAGGCCTTTCTACTGTAAGCAGAGGAGAGGACAGCCTTCCAGTAGAATAAATAAGAGTCACAGCTCCCAACATTTACTAACAAATGAACAGCTACTAAATCAAAGATCTGTCTCATAAACTACACATGTGCCTACATGTGATAACCAAAGGGGATTTTTTGCATTACCCCAAGCGACCACATAATTTGTCCCTTTAATTGAAGTAATAATTCGGTGGTTTGGTGGGATTTCCTAAATTCCAGTGTGTTTCTGCTTGCCACAACAAAGTCAAAAGAGAGAATGAACTGGCACACAGACTAAGATATTAGGACCTGTTTAGTAGCAAACAGAAGGCTGTCCATCAAATCGCAAAGCCATTATGACAAGGGCTCCTCCTCCCCTGTAGGATAAATAATAATAATAATGATTTATTCTATATAACACTTTTCATTACACACAGAATCTCAAAGTAGCTTTAAAAACTCAAATAAACTCAAGGTGATCTGGTACATACTTGGCCGATGGCTTCCAAAGCTTCAGATGATAATAATAAGATGGAGAGTGATGGAGTCTGTAGTTAGAGAGGAGTTGAGGCAGTTCACTTCAGATACTTAGCTTGCACTTGTATGTGCTAGAGAACTGTGCTACATACCAATTATTTTCAATATGTATAAATATAGAGATATAAATATATGTATGACTCCTGCTCTTTTTGTTTTACCTTTTAATAAATCACTTAAATGGGGATCCCTCTTAATGGTTCATGAGTAATTTGGTATTGTTCGGCATGTTTAACGTTACCTGCCTAAGTACCTTAGATCGCAAGCCCATAATTAGTCAATAGGGCTGACTGGCTAGCTACTAGTACTGTTAACTAGCCAGATAGCAACAAAGCATTGTTAGCTAGCTAATGTAACCATGAAGAATTGACATCTATCTTACATATTATTCGTTTTAGGTCATTTTTGTCCTGTTTAGCTATCTGGCTAGCTAAATTGTTACGATTCACATATCTAGCTGATAATTGTGACGTCAAACGTTTGCTTTGTGTATATCTTGATTCGTCTATTGTTGCCATTGTCCTGGCTGGAAGGAGGTTCAGTGAATGGGGCTGTGAAGCGTGAGGTAATACAGTAGGGGGAGTGCGAGTGCTTCTTAAATGTATTGCTTTATGCATTCTCCTCACTCGCGTCCACACAAAAACGTACTCAAGAGAACGGAGTGGAGAATACAATCGGAGCATGAGTGTGGAGCATGGTAGTATGTTTGGAAAAACACCCCTAGAGTTTGAGAGCTACAAGCCCCCACTCACCCAGTAATTTTTGAACTGTCCCTAAATTATCCTATTAAAACACTACATGGGAAATACGTCATGAACTCACAACAATTGAAAGTGCAGAGTATAAAACAGTACTTAGCCTAATATATTATGAACAGCCACGATAGCGTCGTCTACTGTTTGGTCTATTTTGAATCAATATTTCAACTCGCCACCACACTCTACGTATTTCCCACTGGTGTTTCCCAACTGCAGTCCTCAGGTTGCCCCAGCAACACACATTCACATTTTAGAGCCAGACAAGCACGCTTGATTCAATTTGTTTACTAATCCTTCGATTAGTTAAATCAGTCCAGAGCTACAACAACAATGTGTGCTGATTGAACCAAACTAAATAGTTGGAGGATGCGGGCATCGATCCCGCTACCTATCGCATGCTAAGCAAGCGCTCTACCATTTGAGCTAATCCCCCTGTGCCTCCAACAAGAAGTATGAAATCTCAATGACCGCACTGCCAAATCCCTCGTCCATAAGAAAGGATACTTTTTAACAAGTATGCTTGCTTCAGCTGTCTAAAAGTATTTTTCATGGTAGTTCAGTAAAGGTTGAAGTAGTGATACGAGTAAGCCCAGTGGTGGAAATAGTTGTATTGTTATCCAGATCTACAACAACAATGTGTGCTGATTGAACCAAACTAAATAGTTGGAGGATGCGGGAATCGATCCCGCTACCTCTCGCATGCTAAGCGAGCGCTCTACCATTTGAGCCAATCCCCCTGTGCCTCCAACAAGAAGTATGAAATCTCAATGACCGCACTGCCAAATTCCTCGTCCATAAGAAAGGATACTTTTTAACAAGTAATGCTTGCTTCAGCTGTCTAAAAGTATTTTTCATGGTAGTTCAGTAAAGGCTGAAGTAGTTATAGGAGTAAGCCCAGTGGTGGAAATAGTTGTATTGTTGGGTTAGTATCCAGAGCTACAACAACAATGTGTGCTGATTGAACCAAACTAAGTAGTTGGAGGATGCGGGCATCGATCCCGCTACCTCTCGCATGCTAAGCGAGCGCTCTACCATTTGAGCTAATCCCCCTGTGCATCCAACAAGAAGTATGAAATCTCAATGACCACACTGCCAAATCCCTCGTCCATAAGTAAGGATACTTTTTAAAAAGTATGCTTGCTTCAGCTGTCTAAAAGTATTCTTCATGGTAGTTCAGTAAAGGTGGAAGTAGTGACTGCAGTAAGCCCAGTGGTGGAAATAGTTGTATTGTTGGGTTAGTGAGTTTTGGGTGTATGATAGCAGAAAAACCTGCGAGTCTGGAGTTCCCCCTGCTGGCTGTCTGTGGAATAACATTAGGATCAGTTGATCGTGGGGAAATGCATGTTAGTCGCCCGAAACATGGTCACTGTTTTCCTGTCTTTTGTCGTGCTTATGCTCACTGCGTCTCAGTGGATCGCTCCAAGGCCTTTCTCCTGTAAGCAGAGGAGAGGACAGCCTTCCAGTAGAATAAATAAGAGTCACAGCTCCCAACATTTACTAACAAATGAACAGCTACTAAATCAAAGATCTGTCTCATAAACTACACATGTGCCTACATGTGATAACCAAAGGGGATTTTTGCATTACCCCAAGCGACCACATAATTTGTCCCTTTAATTGAAGTAATAATTCGGTGGTTTGGTGGGATTTCCTAAATTCCAGTGTGTTTCTGCTTGCCACAACAAAGTCAAAAGAGAGAATGAACTGGCACACAGACTAAGATATTAGGACCTGTTTAGTAGCAAACAGAAGGCTGTCCATCATATCGCAAAGCCATTATGACAAGGGCTCCTCCTCCCCTGTAGGATAAATAATAATAATTATGATTTATTCTATATAACACTTTTCATTACACACAGAATCTCAAAGTAGCTTTAAAAACTCAAATAAACTCAAGGTGATCTGGTACATACTTGGCCGATGGCTTCCAAAGCTTCAGATGATAATAATAAGATGGAGAGTGATGGAGTCTGTAGTTAGAGAGGAGTTGAGGCAGTTCACTTCAGATACTTAGCTTGCACTTGTATGTGCTAGAGAACTGTGCTACATACCAATTATTTTCAATATGTATAAATATAGAGATAGAAATATATGTATGACTCCTGCTCTTTTTGTTTTACCTTTTAATAAATCACTTAAATGGGGATCCCTCTTAATGGTTCATGAGTAATTTGGTATTGTTCGGCATGTTTAACGTTACCTGCCTAAGTACCTTAGATCGCAAGCCCATAATTAGTCAATAGGGCTGACTGGCTAGCTACTAGTACTGTTAACTAGCCAGATAGCAACAAAGCATTGTTAGCTAGCTAATGTAACCATGAAGAATTGACATCTATCTTACATATTATTCGTTTTAGGTCATTTTTGTCCTGTTTAGCTATCTGGCTAGCTAAATTGTTACGATTCACATATCTAGCTGATAATTGTGACGTCAAACGTTTGCTTTGTGTATATCTTGATTCGTCTATTGTTGCCATTGTCCTGGCTGGAAGGAGGTTCAGTGAATGGGGCTGTGAAGCGTGAGGTAATACAGTAGGGGGAGTGCGAGTGCTTCTTAAATGTATTGCTTTATGCATTCTCCTCACTCGCGTCCACACAAAAACGTACTCAAGAGAACGGAGTGGAGAATACAATCGGAGCATGAGTGTGGAGTATGGTAGTATGTTTGGAAAAACACCCCTAGAGTTTGAGAGCTACAAGCCCCCACTCACCCAGTAATTTTTGAACTGTCCCTAAATTATCCTATTAAAACACTACATGGGAAATACGTCATGAACTCACAACAATTGAAAGTGCAGAGTATAAAACAGTACTTAGCCTAATATATTATGAACAGCCACGATAGCGTCGTCTACTGTTTGGTCTATTTTGAATCAATATTTCAACTCGCCACCACACTCTACATATTTCCCACTGGTGTTTCCCAACTGCAGTCCTCAGGTTGCCCCAGCAACACACATTCACATTTTAGAGCCAGACAAGCACGCTTGATTCAATTTGTTTACTAATCCTTCGATTAGTTAAATCAGTCCAGAGCTACAACAACAATGTGTGCTGATTTAACCAAACTAAATTGTTGGAGGATGCGGGCATCGATCCCGCTACCTATCGCATGCTAAGTGAGCGCTCTACCATTTGAGCTAATCCCCCTGTGCCTCCAACAAGAAGTATGAAATCTCAATGACCGCACTGCCAAATCCCTCGTCCATAAGAAAGGATACTTTTTAACAAGTATGCTTGCTTCAGCTGTCTAAAAGTATTTTTCATGGTAGTTCAGTAAAGGTTGAAGTAGTGATAGGAGTAAGCCCAGTGGTGGAAATAGTTGTATTGTTATCCAGATCTACAACAACAATGTGTGCTGATTGAACCAAACTAAATAGTTGGAGGATGCGGGAATCGATCCCGCTACCTCTCGCATGCTAAGCGAGCGCTCTACCATTTGAGCCAATCCCCCTGTGCCTCCAACAAGAAGTATGAACTCTCAATGACCGCACTGCCAAATTCCTCGTCCATAAGAAAGGATACTTTTTAACAAGTATGCTTGCTTCAGCTGTCTAAAAGTATTTTTCATGGTAGTTCAGTAAAGGCTGAAGTAGTTATAGGAGTAAGCCCAGTGGTGGAAATAGTTGTATTGTTGGGTTAGTATCCAGAGCTACAACAACAATGTGTGCTGATTGAACCAAACTAAGTAGTTGGAGGATGCGGGCATCGATCCCGCTACCTCTCGCATGCTAAGCGAGCGCTCTACCATTTGAGCTAATCCCCCTGTGCATCCAACAAGAAGTATGAAATCTCAATGACCACACTGCCAAATCCCTCGTCCATAAGTAAGGATACTTTTTAAAAAGTATGCTTGCTTCAGCTGTCTAAAAGTATTCTTCATGGTAGTTCAGTAAAGGTGGAAGTAGTGACTGCAGTAAGCCCAGTGGTGGAAATAGTTGTATTGTTGGGTTAGTGAGTTTTGGGTGTATGATAGCAGAAAAACCTGCGAGTCTGGAGTTCCCCCTGCTGGCTGTCTGTGGAATAACATTAGGATCAGTTGATCGTGGGGAAATGCATGTTAGTCGCCCGAAACATGGTCACTGTTTTCCTGTCTTTTGTCGTGCTTATGCTCACTGCGTCTCAGTGGATCGCTCCAAGGCCTTTCTACTGTAAGCAGAGGAGAGGACAGCCTTCCAGTAGAATAAATAAGAGTCACAGCTCCCAACATTTACTAACAAATGAACAGCTACTAAATCAAAGATCTGTCTCATAAACTACACATGTGCCTACATGTGATAACCAAAGGGGATTTTTGCATTACCCCAAGCGACCACATAATTTGTCCCTTTAATTGAAGTAATAATTCGGTGGTTTGGTGGGATTTCCTAAATTCCAGTGTGTTTCTGCTTGCCACAACAAAGTCAAAAGAGAGAATGAACTGGCACACAGACTAAGATATTAGGACCTGTTTAGTAGCAAACAGAAGGCTGTCCATCATATCGCAAAGCCATTATGACAAGGGCTCCTCCTCCCCTGTAGGATAAATAATAATAATTATGATTTATTCTATATAGCACTTTTCATTACACACAGAATCTCAAAGTAGCTTTAAAAACTCAAATAAACTCAAGGTGATCTGGTACATACTTGGCCGATGGCTTCCAAAGCTTCAGATGATAATAATAAGATGGAGAGTGATGGAGTCTGTAGTTAGAGAGGAGTTGAGGCAGTTCACTTCAGATACTTAGCTTGCACTTGTATGTGCTAGAGAACTGTGCTACATACCAATTATTTTCAATATGTATAAATATAGAGATAGAAATATATGTATGACTCCTGCTCTTTTTGTTTTACCTTTTAATAAATCACTTAAATGGGGATCCCTCTTAATGGTTCATGAGTAATTTGGTATTGTTCGGCATGTTTAACGTTACCTGCCTAAGTACCTTAGATCGCAAGCCCATAATTAGTCAATAGGGCTGACTGGCTAGCTACTAGTACTGTTAACTAGCCAGATAGCAACAAAGCATTGTTAGCTAGCTAATGTAACCATGAAGAATTGACATCTATCTTACATATTATTCATTTTAGGTCATTTTTGTCCTGTTTAGCTATCTGGCTAGCTAAATTGTTACGATTCACATATCTAGCTGATAATTGTGACGTCAAAGTTTGCTTTGTGTATATCTTGATTCGTCTGTTGTTGCCATTGTCCTGGCTGGAAGGAGGTTCAGTGAATGGGGCTGTGAAGCGTGAGGTAATACAGTAGGGGGAGTGCGAGTGCTTCTTAAATGTATTGCTTTATGCATTCTCCTCACTCGCGTCCACACAAAAACGTACTCAAGAGAACGGAGTGGAGAATACAATCGGAGCATGAGTGTGGAGCATGGTAGTATGTTTGGAAAAACACCCCTAGAGTTTGAGAGCTACAAGCCCCCACTCACCCAGTAATTTTTGAACTGTCCCTAAATTATCCTATTAAAACACTACATGGGAAATACGTCATGAACTCACAACAATTGAAAGTGCAGAGTATAAAACAGTACTTAGCCTAATATATTATGAACAGCCACGATAGCGTCGTCTACTGTTTGGTCTATTTTGAATCAATATTTCAACTCGCCACCACACTCTACATATTTCCCACTGGTGTTTCCCAACTGCAGTCCTCAGGTTGCCCCAGCAACACACATTCACATTTTAGAGCCAGACAAGCACGCTTGATTCAATTTGTTTACTAATCCTTCGATTAGTTAAATCAGTCCAGAGCTACAACAACAATGTGTGCTGATTGAACCAAACTAAATAGTTGGAGGATGCAGGCATCGATCCCGCTACCTCTCGCATGCTAAGCAAGCGCTCTACCATTTGAGCTAATCCCCCTGTGCCTCCAACAAGAAGTATGAAATCTCAATGACCGCACTGCCAAATCCCTCGTCCATAAGAAAGGATACTTTTTAACAAGTATGCTTGATTCAGCTGTCTAAAAGTATTTTTCATGATAGTTCAGTAAAGGTTGAAGTAGTAATAGGAGTAAGCCCAGTGGTGGAAATAGTTGTATTGTTGGGTTAGTATCCAGAGCTACAACAACAATGTGTGCTGATTGAACCAAACTAAATAGTTGTAGGATGCAGGCATCGACCCCGCTACCTCTCGCATGCTAAGCGAGCGCTCTACCATTTGAGCTAATCCCCCTGTGCCTCCAACAAGAAGTATGAAATCTCAATGACCGCACTGCCAAATCCCTCGTCCATAAGAAAGAATACTTTTTAACAAGTATGCTTGCTTCAGCTGTCTAAAAGCATTTTTCATGGTAGTTCAGTAAAGGTTGAAGTAGTGATAGGAGTAAGCCCAGTGGTGGAAATAGTTGTATTGTTGGGTTAGTATCCAGAGCTACAACAACAATGTGTGCTGATTGAACCAAACTAAATAGTTGTAGGATGCAGGCATCGACCCCGCTACCTCTCGCATGCTAAGCGAGCGCTCTACCATTTGAGCTAATCCCCCTGTGCCTCCAACAAGAAGTATGAAATCTCAATGACCGCACTGCCAAATCCCTCGTCCATAAGAAAGAATACTTTTTAACAAGTATGCTTGCTTCAGCTGTCTAAAAGCATTTTTCATGGTAGTTCAGTAAAGGTTGAAGTAGTGATAGGAGTAAGCCCAGTGGTGGAAATAGTTGTATTGTTGGGTTAGTATCCAGAGCTACAACAACAATGTGTGCTGATTGAACCAAACTAAATAGTTGGAGGATGCGGGCATCGATCCCGCTACCTCTCGCATGCTAAGCGAGCGCTCTACCATTTGAGCTAATCCCCCTGTGCCTCCAACAAGAAGTATGAAATCTCAATGACCGCACTGCCAAATCCCTTGTCCATAAGAAAGGATACTTTTTAACAAGTATGCTTGCTTCAGCTGTCTAAAAGTATTTTTCATGGTAGTTCAGTAAAGGTGGAAGTAGTGACTGCAGTAAGCCCAGTGGTGGAAATAGTTGTATTGTTGGGTTAGTGAGTTTTGGGTGTATGATAGCAGAAAAACCTGCGAGTCTGGAGTTCCCCCTGCTGGCTGTCTGTGGAATAACATTAGGATCAGTTGATCGTGGGGAAATGCATGTTAGTCGCCCGAAACATGGTCACTGTTTTCCTGTCTTTTGTCGTGCTTATGCTCACTGCGTCTCAGTGGATCGCTCCAAGGCCTTTCTACTGTAAGCAGAGGAGAGGACAGCCTTCCAGTAGAATAAATAAGAGTCACAGCTCCCAACATTTACTAACAAATGAACAGCTACTAAATCAAAGATCTGTCTCATAAACTACACATGTGCCTACATGTGATAACCAAAGGGGATTTTTGCATTACCCCAAGCGACCACATAATTTGTCCCTTTAATTGAAGTAATAATTTGGTGGTTTGGTGGGATTTCCTAAATTCCAGTGTGTTTCTGCTTGCCACAACAAAGTCAAAAGAGAGAATGAACTGGCACACAGACTAAGATATTAGGACCTGTTTAGTAGCAAACAGAAGGCTGTCCATCATATCGCAAAGCCATTATGACAAGGGCTCCTCCTCCCCTGTAGGATAAATAATAATAATTATGATTTATTCTATATAGCACTTTTCATTACACACAGAATCTCAAAGTAGCTTTAAAAACTCAAATAAACTCAAGGTGATCTGGTACATACTTGGCCGATGGCTTCCAAAGCTTCAGATGATAATAATAAGATGGAGAGTGATGGAGTCTGTAGTTAGAGAGGAGTTGAGGCAGTTTACTTCAGATACTTAGCTTGCACTTGTATGTGCTAGAGAACTGTGCTACATACCAATTATTTTCAATATGTATAAATATAGAGATAGAAATATATGTATGACTCCTGCTCTTTTTGTTTTACCTTTTAATAAATCACTTAAATGGGATCCGTCTTAATGGTTCATGAGTAATTTGGTATTGTTCGGCATGTTTAACGTTACCTGCCTAAGTACCTTAGATCGCAAGCCCATAATTAGTCAATATGGCTGACTGGCTAGCTACTAGTACTGTTAACTAGCCAGATAGCAACAAAGCATTGTTAGCTAGCTAATGTAACCATGAAGAATTGACATCTATCTTACATATTATTCATTTTAGGTCATTTTTGTCCTGTTTAGCTATCTGGCTAGCTAAATTGTTACGATTCACATATCTAGCTGATAATTGTGACGTCAAACGTTTGCTTTGTGTATATCTTGATTCGTCTATTGTTGCCATTGTCCTGGCTGGAAGGAGGTTCAGTAAATGGGGCTGTGAAGCGTGAGGTAATACAGTAGGGGGAGTGCGAGTGCTTCTTCAATGTATTGCTTTATGCATTCTCCTCACTCGCGTCCACACAAAAACGTACTCAAGAGAACGGAGTGGAGAATACAATCGGAGCATGAGTGTGGAGCATGGTAGTATGTTTGGAAAAACACCCCTAGAGTTTGAGAGCTACAAGCCCCCACTCACCCAATAATTTTTGAACTGTCCCTAAATTATCCTATTAAAACACAACATGGGAAATACGTCATGAACTCACAACAATTGAAAGTGCAGAGTATAAAACAGTACTTAGCCTAATATATTATGAACAGCCACGATAGCGTCGTCTACTGTTTGGTCTATTTTGAATCAATATTTCAACTCGCCACCACACTCTACCTTCCACTGGTGTTTCCCAACTGCAGTCCTCAGGTTGCCCCAGCAACACACATTCACATTTTAGAGCCAGACAAGCACGCTTGATTCAATTTGTTTACTAATCCTTCGATTAGTTAAATCAGTCCAGAGCTACAACAACAATGTGTGCTGATTGAACCAAACTAAATAGTTGGAGGATGCGTGCATCGATCCCGCTACCTCTCGCATGCTAAGCGAGCGCTCTACCATTTGAGCTAATCCCCCTGTGCCTCCAACAAGAAGTATGAAATCTCAATGACCGCACTGCCAAATCCCTCGTCCATAAGAAAGGATACTTTTTAACAAGTATGCTTGCTTCAGCTGTCTAAAAGTATTTTTCATGGTAGTTCAGTAAAGGTTGAAGTAGTGATAGGAGTAAGCCCAGTGGTGGAAATAGTTGTATTGTTATCCAGATCTACAACAACAATGTGTGCTGATTGAACCAAACTAAATAGTTGGAGGATGCGGGCATCGATCCCGCTACCTCTCGCATGCTAAGCGAGCGCTCTACCATTTGAGCCAATCCCCCTGTGCCTCCAACAAGAAGTATGAAATCTCAATGATCGCACTGCCAAATTCCTCGTCCATAAGAAAGGATACTTTTTAACAAGTATGCTTGCTTCAGCTGTCTAAAAGTATTTTTCATGGTAGTTCAGTAAAGGTTGAAGTAGTTATAGGAGTAAGCCCAGTGGTGGAAATAGTTGTATTGTTGGGTTAGTATCCAGAGCTACAACAACAATGTGTGCTGATTGAACCAAACTAAGTAGTTGGAGGATGCGGGCATCGATCCCGCTACCTCTCGCATGCTAAGCGAGCGCTCTACCATTTGAGCTAATCCCCCTGTGCAGCCAACAAGAAGTATGACATCTCAATGACCACACTGCCAAATCCCTCGTCCATAAGTAAGGATACTTTTTAAAAAGTATGCTTGCTTCAGCTGTCTAAAAGTATTCTTCATGGTAGTTCAGTAAAGGTGGAAGTAGTGACTGCAGTAAGCCCAGTGGTGGAAATAGTTGTATTGTTGGGTTAGTGAGTTTTGGGTGTATGATAGCAGAAAAACCTGCGAGTCTGGAGTTCCCCCTGCTGGCTGTCTGTGGAATAACATTAGGATCAGTTGATCGTGGGGAAATGCATGTTAGTCGCCCGAAACATGGTCACTGTTTTCCTGTCTTTTGTCGTGCTTATGCTCACTGCGTCTCAGTGGATCGCTCCAAGGCCTTTCTACTGTAAGCAGAGGAGAGGACAGCCTTCCAGTAGAATAAATAAGAGTCACAGCTCCCAACATTTACTAACAAATGAACAGCTACTAAATCAAAGATCTGTCTCATAAACTACACATGTGCCTACATGTGATAACCAAAGGGGATTTTTGCATTACCCCAAGCGACCACATAATTTGTCCCTTTAATTGAAGTAATAATCCGGTGGTTTGGTGGGATTTCCTAAATTCCAGTGTGTTTCTGCTTGCCACAACAAAGTCAAAAGAGAGAATGAACTGGCACACAGACTAAGATATTAGGACCTGTTTAGTAGCAAACAGAAGGCTGTCCATCATATCGCAAAGCCATTATGACAAGGGCTCCTCCTCCCCTGTAGGATAAATAATAATAATTATGATTTATTCTATATAGCACTTTTCATTACACACAGAATCTCAAAGTAGCTTTAAAAACTCAAATAAACTCAAGGTGATCTGGTACATACTTGGCCGATGGCTTCCAAAGCTTCAGATGATAATATTAAGACGGAGAGTGATGGAGTCTGTAGTTAGAGAGGAGTTGAGGCAGTTCACTTCAGATACTTAGCTTGCACTTGTATGTGCTAGAGAACTGTGCTACATACCAATTATTTTCAATATGTATAAATATAGAGATAGAAATATATGTATGACTCCTGCTCTTTTTGTTTTACCTTTTAATAAATCACTTAAATGGGGATCCCTCTTAATGGTTCATGAGTAATTTGGTATTGTTCGGCATGTTTAACGTTACCTGCCTAAGTACCTTAGATCGCAAGCCCATAATTAGTCAATAGGGCTGACTGGCTAGCTACTAGTACTGTTAACTAGCCAGATAGCAACAAAGCATTGTTAGCTAGCTAATGTAACCATGAAGAATTGACATCTATCTTACATATTATTCGTTTTAGGTCATTTTTGTCCTGTTTAGCTATCTGGCTAGCTAAATTGTTACGATTCACATATCTAGCTGATAATTGTGACGTCAAACGTTTGCTTTGTGTATATCTTGATTCGTCTATTGTTGCCATTGTCCTGGCTGGAAGGAGGTTCAGTGAATGGGGCTGTGAAGCGTGAGGTAATACAGTAGGGGGAGTGCGAGTGCTTCTTAAATGTATTGCTTTATGCATTCTCCTCACTCGCGTCCACACAAAAACGTACTCAAGAGAACGGAGTGGAGAATACAATCGGAGCATGAGTGTGGAGCATGGTAGTATGTTTGGAAAAACACCCCTAGAGTTTGAGAGCTACAAGCCCCCACTCACCCAGTAATTTTTGAACTGTCCCTAAATTATCCTATTAAAACACTACATGGGAAATACGTCATGAACTCACAACAATTGAAAGTGCAGAGTATAAAACAGTACTTAGCCTAATATATTATGAACAGCCACGATAGCATCGTCTACTATTTGGTCTATTTTGAATCAATATTTCAACTCGCTACCACACTCTACGTATTTCCCACTGGTGTTTCCCAACTGCAGTCCTCAGGTTGCCCCAGCAACACACATTCACATTTTAGAGCCAGACAAGCACGCTTGATTCAATTTGTTTACTAATCCTTCGATTAGTTAAATCAGTCCAGAGCTACAACAACAATGTGTGCTGATTGAACCAAACTAAAAAGTTGGAGGATGCGGGGATCGATCCCGCTACCTCTCGCATGCTAAGCTAGCGCTCTACCATTTGAGCTAATCCCCCTGTGCCTCCAACAAGAAGTATGAAATCTCAATGACCGCACTGCCAAATCCCTCGTCCATAAGAAAGGATACTTTTTAACAAGTATGCTTGCTTCAGCTGTCTAAAAGTATTTTTCATGGTAGTTCAGTAAAGGTTGAAGTAGTGATAGGAGTAAGCCCAGTGGTGGAAATAGTTGTATTGTTATCCAGATCTACAACAACAATGTGTGCTGATTGAACCAAACTAAATAGTTGGAGGATGCGGGCATCGATCCCGCTACCTCTCGCATGCTAAGCGAGCGCTCTACCATTTGAGCCAATCCCCCTGTGCCTCCAACAAGAAGTATGAAATCTCAATGACCGCACTGCCAAATTCCTCGTCCATAAGAAAGGATACTTTTTAACAAGTATGCTTGCTTCAGCTGTCTAAAAGTATTTTTCATGGTAGTTCAGTAAAGGTTGAAGTAGTTATAGGAGTAAGCCCAGTGGTGGAAATAGTTGTATTGTTGGGTTAGTATCCAGAGCTACAACAACAATGTGTGCTGATTGAACCAAACTAAGTAGTTGGAGGATGCGGGCATCGATCCCGCTACCTCTCGCATGCTAAGCGAGCGCTCTACCATTTGAGCTAATCCCCCTGTGCATCCAACAAGAAGTATGAAATCTCAATGACCACACTGCCAAATCCCTCGTCCATAAGTAAGGATACTTTTTAAAAAGTATGCTTGCTTCAGCTGTCTAAAAGTATTCTTCATGGTTTTTCAGTAAAGGTGGAAGTAGTGACTGCAGTAAGCCCAGTGGTGGAAATAGTTGTATTGTTGGGTTAGTGAGTTTTGGGTGTATGATAGCAGAAAAACCTGCGAGTCTGGAGTTCCCCCTGCTGGCTGTCTGTGGAATAACATTAGGATCAGTTGATCGTGGGGAAATGCATGTTAGTCGCCCGAAACATGGTCACTGTTTTCCTGTCTTTTGTCGTGCTTATGCTCACTGCGTCTCAGTGGATCGCTCCAAGGCCTTTCTACTGTAAGCAGAGGAGAGGACAGCCTTCCAGTAGAATAAATAAGAGTCACAGCTCCCAACATTTACTAACAAATGAACAGCTACTAAATCAAAGATCTGTCTCATAAACTACACATGTGCCTACATGTGATAACCAAAGGGGATTTTTGCATTACCCCAAGCGACCACATAATTTGTCCCTTTAATTGAAGTAATAATTCGGTGGTTTGGTGGGATTTCCTAAATTCCAGTGTGTTTCTGCTTGCCACAACAAAGTCAAAAGAGAGAATGAACTGGCACACAGACTAAGATATTAGGACCTGTTTAGTAGCAAACAGAAGGCTGTCCATCATATCGCAAAGCCATTATGACAAGGGCTCCTCCTCCCCTGTAGGATAAATAATAATAATTATGATTTATTCTATATAGCACTTTTCATTACACACAGAATCTCAAAGTAGCTTTAAAAACTCAAATAAACTCAAGGTGATCTGGTACATACTTGGCCGATGGCTTCCAAAGCTTCAGATGATAATAATAAGATGGAGAGTGATGGAGTCTGTAGTTAGAGAGGAGTTGAGGCAGTTCACTTCAGATACTTAGCTTGCACTTGTATGTGCTAGAGAACTGTGCTACATACCAATTATTTTCAATATGTATAAATATAGAGATAGAAATATATGTATGACTCCTGCTCTTTTTGTTTTACCTTTTAATAAATCACTTAAATGGGGATCCCTCTTAATGGTTCATGAGTAATTTGGTATTGTTCGGCATGTTTAACGTTACCTGCCTAAGTACCTTAGATCGCAAGCCCATAATTAGTCAATAGGGCTGACTGGCTAGCTACTAGTACTGTTAACTAGCCAGATAGCAACAAAGCATTGTTAGCTAGCTAATGTAACCATGAAGAATTGACATCTATCTTACATATTATTCGTTTTAGGTCATTTTTGTCCTGTTTAGCTATCTGGCTAGCTAAATTGTTACGATTCACATATCTAGCTGATAATTGTGACGTCAAACGTTTGCTTTGTGTATATCTTGATTCGTCTATTGTTGCCATTGTCCTGGCTGGAAGGAGGTTCAGTGAATGGGGCTGTGAAGCGTGAGGTAATACAGTAGGGGGAGTGCGAGTGCTTCTTAAATGTATTGCTTTATGCATTCTCCTCACTCGCGTCCACACAAAAACGTACTCAAGAGAACGGAGTGGAGAATACAATCGGAGCATGAGTGTGGAGCATGGTAGTATGTTTGGAAAAACACCCCTAGAGTTTGAGAGCTACAAGCCCCCACTCACCCAGTAATTTTTGAACTGTCCCTAAATTATCCTATTAAAACACTACATGGGAAATACGTCATGAACTCACAACAATTGAAAGTGCAGAGTATAAAACAGTACTTAGCCTAATATATTATGAACAGCCACGATAGCGTCGTCTACTGTTTGGTCTATTTTGAATCAATATTTCAACTCGCCACCACACTCTACCTTCCACTGGTGTTTCCCAACTGCAGTCCTCAGGTTGCCCCAGCAACACACATTCACATTTTAGAGCCAGACAAGCACGCTTGATTCAATTTGTTTACTAATCCTTCGATTAGTTAAATCAGTCCAGAGCTACAACAACAATGTGTGCTGATTGAACCAAACTAAATAGTTGGAGGATGCGGGCATCAATCCCGCTACCTCTCGCATGCTAAGCGAGCGCTCTACCATTTGAGCTAATCCCCCTGTGCCTCCAACAAGAAGTATGAAATCTCAATGACCGCACTGCCAAATCCCTCGTCCATAAGAAAGGATACTTTTTAACAAGTATGCTTGCTTCAGCTGTCTAAAAGTATTTTTCATGGTAGTTCAGTAAAGGTTGAAGTAGTGATAGGAGTAAGCCCAGTGGTGGAAATAGTTGTATTGTTATCCAGATCTACAACAACAATGTGTGCTGATTGAACCAAACTAAAAATTTGGAGGATGCGGGTATCGATCCCGCTACCTCTCGCATGCTAAGCGAGCGCTCTACCATTTGAGCCAATCCCCCTGTGCCTCCAACAAGAAGTATGAAATCTCAATGACCGCACTGCCAAATCCCTCGTCCATAAGAAAGAATACTTTTTAACAAGTATGCTTGCTTCAGCTGTCTAAAAGTATTTTTCATGGTAGTTCAGTAAAGGTTGAAGTAGTGATAGGAGTAAGCCCAGTGGTGGAAATAGTTGTATTGTTGGGTTAGTATCCAGAGCTACAACAACAATGTGTGCTGATTGAACCAAACTAAATAGTTGAAGAATGCGGGCATGGATCCCGCTACCTCTCGCATGCTAAGCGAGCGCTCTACCATTTGAGCCAATCCCCCTGTGCCTCCAACAAGAAGTATGAAATCTCAATGACCGCACTGCCAAATTCCTCGTCCATAAGAAAGGATACTTTTTAACAAGTATGCTTGCTTCAGCTGTCTAAAAGTATTTTTCATGGTAGTTCAGTAAAGGTTGAAGTAGTTATAGGAGTAAGCCCAGTGGTGGAAAAAGTTGTATTGTTGGGTTAGTATCCAGAGCTACAACAACAATGTGTGCTGATTGAACCAAACTAAGTAGTTGGAGGATGCGGGCATCGATCCCGCTACCTCTCGCATGCTAAGCGAGCGCTCTACCATTTGAGCTAATCCCCCTGTGCATCCAACAAGAAGTATGAAATCTCAATGACCGCACTGCCAAATCCCTCGTCCATAAGTAAGGATACTTTTTAAAAAGTATGCTTGCTTCAGCTGTCTAAAAGTATTCTTCATGGTAGTTCAGTAAAGGTGGAAGTAGTGACTGCAGTAAGCCCAGTGGTGGAAATAGTTGTATTGTTGGGTTAGTGAGTTTTGGGTGTATGATAGCAGAAAAACCTGCGAGTCTGGAGTTCCCCCTGCTGGCTGTCTGTGGAATAACATTAGGATCAGTTGATCGTGGGGAAATGCATGTTAGTCGCCCGAAACATGGTCACTGTTTTCCTGTCTTTTGTCGTGCTTATGCTCACTGCGTCTCAGTGGATCGCTCCAAGGCCTTTCTACTGTAAGCAGAGGAGAGGACAGCCTTCCAGTAGAATAAATAAGAGTCACAGCTCCCAACATTTACTAACAAATGAACAGCTACTAAATCAAAGATCTGTCTCATAAACTACACATGTGCCTACATGTGATAACCAAAGGGGATTTTTGCATTACCCCAAGCGACCACATAATTTGTCCCTTTAATTGAAGTAATAATTCGGTGGTTTGGTGGGATTTCCTAAATTCCAGTGTGTTTCTGCTTGCCACAACAAAGTCAAAAGAGAGAATGAACTGGCACACAGACTAAGATATTAGGACCTGTTTAGTAGCAAACAGAAGGCTGTCCATCATATCGCAAAGCCATTATGACAAGGGCTCCTCCTCCCCTGTAGGATAAATAATAATAATTATGATTTATTCTATATAGCACTTTTCATTACACACAGAATCTCAAAGTAGCTTTTAAAACTAAAATAAACTCAAGGTGATCTGGTACATACTTGGCCGATGGCTTCCAAAGCTTCAGATGATAATAATAAGATGGAGAGTGATGGAGTCTGTAGTTAGAGAGGAGTTGAGGCAGTTCACTTCAGATACTTAGCTTCCACTTGTATGTGCTAGAGAACTGTGCTACATACCAATTATTTTCAATATGTATAAATATAGAGATAGAAATATATGTATGACTCCTGCTCTTTTTGTTTTACCTTTTAATAAAGCACTTAAATGGGTATCCCTCTTAATGGTTCATGAGTAATTTGGTATTGTTCGGCATGTTTAACGTTACCTGCCTAAGTACCTTAGATCGCAAGCCCATAATTAGTCAATATGGCTGACTGGCTAGCTACTAGTACTGTTAACTAGCCAGATAGCAACAAAGCATTGTTAGCTAGCTAATGTAACCATGAAGAATTGACATCTATCTTACATATTATTCATTTTAGGTCATTTTTGTCCTGTTTAGCTATCTGGCTAGCTAAATTGTTACGATTCACATATCTAGCTGATAATTGTGACGTCAAACGTTTGCTTTGTGTATATCTTGATTCGTCTATTGTTGCCATTGTCCTGGCTGGAAGGAGGTTCAGTGAATGGGGCTGTGAAGCGTGAGGTAATACAGTAGGGGGAGTGCGAGTGCTTCTTAAATGTATTGCTTTATGCATTCTCCTCACTCGCGTCCACACAAAAACGTACTCAAGAGAACGGAGTGGAGAATACAATCGGAGCATGAGTGTGGAGCATGGTAGTATGTTTGGAAAAACACCCCTAGAGTTTGAGAGCTACAAGCCCCCACTCACCCAATAATTTTTGAACTGTCCCTAAATGATCCTATTAAAACACTACATGGGAAATACGTCATGAACTCACAACAATTGAAAGTGCAGAGTATAAAACAGTACTTAGCCTAATATATTATGAACAGCCACGATAGCGTCGTCTACTGTTTGGTCTATTTTGAATCAATATTTCAACTCGCCACCACACTCTACCTTCCACTGGTGTTTCCCAACTGCAGTCCTCAGGTTGCCCCAGCAACACACATTCACATTTTAGAGCCAGACAAGCACGCTTGATTCAATTTGTTTACTAATCCTTCGATTAGTTAAATCAGTCCAGAGCTACAACAACAATGTGTGCTGATTGAACCAAACTAAATAGTTGGAGGATGCGGGCATCGATCCCGCTACCTCTCGCATGCTAAGCGAGCGCTCTACCATTTGAGCTAATCCCCCTGTGCCTCCAACAAGAAGTATGAAATCTCAATGACCGCACTGCCAAATCCCTCGTCCATAAGAAAGGATACTTTTTAACAAGTATGCTTGCTTCAGCTGTCTAAAAGTATTTTTCATGGTAGTTCAGTAAAGGTTGAAGTAGTGATAGGAGTAAGCCCAGTGGTGGAAATAGTTGTATTGTTATCCAGATCTACAACAACAATGTGTGCTGATTGAACCAAACTAAAAATTTGGAGGATGCGGGTATCGATCCCGCTACCTCTCGCATGCTAAGCGAGCGCTCTACCATTTGAGCCAATCCCCCTGTGCCTCCAACAAGAAGTATGAAATCTCAATGACCGCACTGCCAAATCCCTCGTCCATAAGAAAGAATACTTTTTAACAAGTATGCTTGCTTCAGCTGTCTAAAAGTATTTTTCATGGTAGTTCAGTAAAGGTTGAAGTAGTGATAGGAGTAAGCCCAGTGGTGGAAATAGTTGTATTGTTGGGTTAGTATCCAGAGCTACAACAACAATGTGTGCTGATTGAACCAAACTAAATAGTTGGAGAATGCGGGCATGGATCCCGCTACCTCTCGCATGCTAAGCGAGCGCTCTACCATTTGAGCCAATCCCCCTGTGCCTCCAACAAGAAGTATGAAATCTCAATGACCGCACTGCCAAATTCCTCGTCCATAAGAAAGGATACTTTTTAACAAGTATGCTTGCTTCAGCTGTCTAAAAGTATTTTTCATGGTAGTTCAGTAAAGGTTGAAGTAGTTATAGGAGTAAGCCCAGTGGTGGAAAAAGTTGTATTGTTGGGTTAGTATCCAGAGCTACAACAACAATGTGTGCTGATTGAACCAAACTAAGTAGTTGGAGGATGCGGGCATCGATCCCGCTACCTCTCGCATGCTAAGCGAGCGCTCTACCATTTGAGCTAATCCCCCTGTGCATCCAACAAGAAGTATGAAATCTCAATGACCGCACTGCCAAATCCCTCGTCCATAAGTAAGGATACTTTTTAAAAAGTATGCTTGCTTCAGCTGTCTAAAAGTATTCTTCATGGTAGTTCAGTAAAGGTGGAAGTAGTGACTGCAGTAAGCCCAGTGGTGGAAATAGTTGTATTGTTGGGTTAGTGAGTTTTGGGTGTATGATAGCAGAAAAACCTGAGAGTCTGGAGTTCCCCCTGCTGGCTGTCTGTGGAATAACATTAGGATCAGTTGATCGTGGGGAAATGCATGTTAGTCGCCCGAAACATGGTCACTGTTTTCCTGTCTTTTGTCGTGCTTATGCTCACTGCGTCTCAGTGGATCGCTCCAAGGCCTTTCTACTGTAAGCAGAGGAGAGGACAGCCTTCCAGTAGAATAAATAAGAGTCACAGCTCCCAACATTTACTAACAAATGAACAGCTACTAAATCAAAGATCTGTCTCATAAACTACACATGTGCCTACATGTGATAACCAAAGGGGATTTTTGCATTACCCCAAGCGACCACATAATTTGTCCCTTTAATTGAAGTAATAATTCGGTGGTTTGGTGGGATTTCCTAAATTCCAGTGTGTTTCTGCTTGCCACAACAAAGTCAAAAGAGAGAATGAACTGGCACACAGACTAAGATATTAGGACCTGTTTAGTAGCAAACAGAAGGCTGTCCATCATATCGCAAAGCCATTATGACAAGGGCTCCTCCTCCCCTGTAGGATAAATAATAATAATTATGATTTATTCTATATAGCACTTTTCATTACACACAGAATCTCAAAGTAGCTTTAAAAACTAAAATAAACTCAAGGTGATCTGGTACATACTTGGCCGATGGCTTCCAAAGCTTCAGATGATAATAATAAGATGGAGAGTGATGGAGTCTGTAGTTAGAGAGGAGTTGAGGCAGTTCACTTCAGATACTTAGCTTCCACTTGTATGTGCTAGAGAACTGTGCTACATACCAATTATTTTCAATATGTATAAATATAGAGATAGAAATATATGTATGACTCCTGCTCTTTTTGTTTTACCTTTTAATAAAGCACTTAAATGGGTATCCCTCTTAATGGTTCATGAGTAATTTGGTATTGTTCGGCATGTTTAACGTTACCTGCCTAAGTACCTTAGATCGCAAGCCCATAATTAGTCAATATGGCTGACTGGCTAGCTACTAGTACTGTTAACTAGCCAGATAGCAACAAAGCATTGTTAGCTAGCTAATGTAACCATGAAGAATTGACATCTATCTTACATATTATTCATTTTAGGTCATTTTTGTCCTGTTTAGCTATCTGGCTAGCTAAATTGTTACGATTCACATATCTAGCTGATAATTGTGACGTCAAACGTTTGCTTTGTGTATATCTTGATTCGTCTATTGTTGCCATTGTCCTGGCTGGAAGGAGGTTCAGTGAATGGGGCTGTGAAGCGTGAGGTAATACAGTAGGGGGAGTGCGAGTGCTTCTTAAATGTATTGCTTTATGCATTCTCCTCACTCGCGTCCACACAAAAACGTACTCAAGAGAACGGAGTGGAGAATACAATCGGAGCATGAGTGTGGAGCATGGTAGTATGTTTGGAAAAACACCCCTAGAGTTTGAGAGCTACAAGCCCCCACTCACCCAATAATTTTTGAACTGTCCCTAAATGATCCTATTAAAACACTACATGGGAAATACGTCATGAACTCACAACAATTGAAAGTGCAGAGTATAAAACAGTACTTAGCCTAATATATTATGAACAGCCACGATAGCGTCGTCTACTGTTTGGTCTATTTTGAATCAATATTTCAACTCGCCACCACACTCTACCTTCCACTGGTGTTTCCCAACTGCAGTCCTCAGGTTGCCCCAGCAACACACATTCACATTTTAGAGCCAGACAAGCACGCTTGATTCAATTTGTTTACTAATCCTTCGATTAGTTAAATCAGTCCAGAGCTACAACAACAATGTGTGCTGATTGAACCAAACTAAATAGTTGGAGGATGCGGGCATCGATCCCGCTACCTCTCGCATGCTAAGCGAGCGCTCTACCATTTGAGCTAATCCCCCTGTGCCTCCAACAAGAAGTATGAAATCTCAATGACCGCACTGCCAAATCCCTCGTCCATAAGAAAGGATACTTTTTAACAAGTATGCTTGCTTCAGCTGTCTAAAAGTATTTTTCATGGTAGTTCAGTAAAGGTTGAAGTAGTGATAGGAGTAAGCCCAGTGGTGGAAATAGTTGTATTGTTATCCAGATCTACAACAACAATGTGTGCTGATTGAACCAAACTTAATAGTTGGAGGATGCGGGCATCGATCCCGCTACCTCTCGCATGCTAAGCGAGCGCTCTACCATTTGAGCCAATCCCCCTGTGTCTCCAACAAGAAGTATGAAATCTCAATGACCGCACTGCCAAATTCCTCGTCCATAAGAAAGGATACTTTTTAACAAGTATGCTTGCTTCAGCTGTCTAAAAGTATTTTTCATGGTAGTTCAGTAAAGGTTGAAGTAGTTATAGGAGTAAGCCCAGTGGTGGAAATAGTTGTATTGTTGGGTTAGTATCCAGAGCTACAACAACAATGTGTGCTGATTGAACCAAACTAAGTAGTTGGAGGATGCGGGCATCGATCCCGCTACCTCTCGCATGCTAAGCGAGCGCTCTACCATTTGAGCTAATCCCCCTGTGCATCCAACAAGAAGTATGAAATCTCAATGACCACACTGCCAAATCCCTCGTCCATAAGTAAGGATACTTTTTAAAAAGTATGCTTGCTTCAGCTGTCTAAAAGTATTCTTCATGGTAGTTCAGTAAAGGTGGAAGTAGTGACTGCAGTAAGCCCAGTGGTGGAAATAGTTGTATTGTTGGGTTAGTGAGTTTTGGGTGTATGATAGCAGAAAAACCTGCGAGTCTGGAGTTCCCCCTGCTGGCTGTCTGTGGAATAACATTAGGATCAGTTGATCGTGGGGAAATGCATGTTAGTCGCCCGAAACATGGTCACTGTTTTCCTGTCTTTTGTCGTGCTTATGCTCACTGCGTCTCAGTGGATCGCTCCAAGGCCTTTCTACTGTAAGCAGAGGAGAGGACAGCCTTCCAGTAGAATAAATAAGAGTCACAGCTCCCAACATTTACTAACAAATGAACAGCTACTAAATCAAAGATCTGTCTCATAAACTACACATGTGCCTACATGTGATAACCAAAGGGGATTTTTGCATTACCCCAAGCGACCACATAATTTGTCCCTTTAATTGAAGTAATAATTCGGTGGTTTGGTGGGATTTCCTAAATTCCAGTGTGTTTCTGCTTGCCACAACAAAGTCAAAAGAGAGAATGAACTGGCACACAGACTAAGATATTAGGACCTGTTTAGTAGCAAACAGAAGGCTGTCCATCATATCGCAAAGCCATTATGACAAGGGCTCCTCCTCCCCTGTAGGATAAATAATAATAATTATGATTTATTCTATATAGCACTTTTCATTACACACAGAATCTCAAAGTAGCTTTAAAAACTAAAATAAACTCAAGGTGATCTGGTACATACTTGGCCGATGGCTTCCAAAGCTTCAGATGATAATAATAAGATGGAGAGTGATGGAGTCTGTAGTTAGAGAGGAGTTGAGGCAGTTCACTTCAGATACTTAGCTTCCACTTGTATGTGCTAGAGAACTGTGCTACATACCAATTATTTTCAATATGTATAAATATAGAGATAGAAATATATGTATGACTCCTGCTCTTTTTGTTTTACCTTTTAATAAAGCACTTAAATGGGTATCCCTCTTAATGGTTCATGAGTAATTTGGTATTGTTCGGCATGTTTAACGTTACCTGCCTAAGTACCTTAGATCGCAAGCCCATAATTAGTCAATATGGCTGACTGGCTAGCTACTAGTACTGTTAACTAGCCAGATAGCAACAAAGCATTGTTAGCTAGCTAATGTAACCATGAAGAATTGACATCTATCTTACATATTATTCATTTTAGGTCATTTTTGTCCTGTTTAGCTATCTGGCTAGCTAAATTGTTACGATTCACATATCTAGCTGATAATTGTGACGTCAAACGTTTGCTTTGTGTATATCTTGATTCGTCTATTGTTGCCATTGTCCTGGCTGGAAGGAGGTTCAGTGAATGGGGCTGTGAAGCGTGAGGTAATACAGTAGGGGGAGTGCGAGTGCTTCTTAAATGTATTGCTTTATGCATTCTCCTCACTCGCGTCCACACAAAAACGTACTCAAGAGAACGGAGTGGAGAATACAATCGGAGCATGAGTGTGGAGCATGGTAGTATGTTTGGAAAAACACCCCTAGAGTTTGAGAGCTACAAGCCCCCACTCACCCAATAATTTTTGAACTGTCCCTAAATGATCCTATTAAAACACTACATGGGAAATACGTCATGAACTCACAACAATTGAAAGTGCAGAGTATAAAACAGTACTTAGCCTAATATATTATGAACAGCCACGATAGCGTCGTCTACTGTTTGGTCTATTTTGAATCAATATTTCAACTCGCCACCACACTCTACCTTCCACTGGTGTTTCCCAACTGCAGTCCTCAGGTTGCCCCAGCAACACACATTCACATTTTAGAGCCAGACAAGCACGCTTGATTCAATTTGTTTACTAATCCTTCGATTAGTTAAATCAGTCCAGAGCTACAACAACAATGTGTGCTGATTGAACCAAACTAAATAGTTGGAGGATGCGGGCATCGATCCCGCTACCTCTCGCATGCTAAGCGAGCGCTCTACCATTTGAGCTAATCCCCCTGTGCCTCCAACCAGAAGTATGAAATCTCAATGACCGCACTGCCAAATCCCTCGTCCATAAGAAAGGATACTTTTTAACAAGTATGCTTGCTTCAGCTGTCTAAAAGTATTTTTCATGGTAGTTCAGTAAAGGTTGAAGTAGTGATAGGAGTAAGCCCAGTGGTGGAAATAGTTGTATTGTTATCCAGATCTACAACAACAATGTGTGCTGATTGAACCAAACTTAATAGTTGGAGGATGCGGGCATCGATCCCGCTACCTCTCGCATGCTAAGCGAGCGCTCTACCATTTGAGCCAATCCCCCTGTGTCTCCAACAAGAAGTATGAAATCTCAATGACCGCACTGCCAAATTCCTCGTCCATAAGAAAGGATACTTTTTAACAAGTATGCTTGCTTCAGCTGTCTAAAAGTATTTTTCATGGTAGTTCAGTAAAGGTTGAAGTAGTTATAGGAGTAAGCCCAGTGGTGGAAATAGTTGTATTGTTGGGTTAGTATCCAGAGCTACAACAACAATGTGTGCTGATTGAACCAAACTAAGTAGTTGGAGGATGCGGGCATCGATCCCGCTACCTCTCGCATGCTAAGCGAGCGCTCTACCATTTGAGCTAATCCCCCTGTGCATCCAACAAGAAGTATGAAATCTCAATGACCACACTGCCAAATCCCTCGTCCATAAGTAAGGATACTTTTTAAAAAGTATGCTTGCTTCAGCTGTCTAAAAGTATTCTTCATGGTAGTTCAGTAAAGGTGGAAGTAGTGACTGCAGTAAGCCCAGTGGTGGAAATAGTTGTATTGTTGGGTTAGTGAGTTTTGGGTGTATGATAGCAGAAAAACCTGCGAGTCTGGAGTTCCCCCTGCTGGCTGTCTGTGGAATAACATTAGGATCAGTTGATCGTGGGGAAATGCATGTTAGTCGCCCGAAACATGGTCACTGTTTTCCTGTCTTTTGTCGTGCTTATGCTCACTGCGTCTCAGTGGATCGCTCCAAGGCCTTTCTACTGTAAGCAGAGGAGAGGACAGCCTTCCAGTAGAATAAATAAGAGTCACAGCTCCCAACATTTACTAACAAATGAACAGCTACTAAACAAAGATCTGTCTCATAAACTACACATGTGCCTACATGTGATAACCAAAGGGGATTTTTGCATTACCCCAAGCGACCACATAATTTGTCCCTTTAATTGAAGTAATAATTCGGTGGTTTGGTGGGATTTCCTAAATTCCAGTGTGTTTCTGCTTGCCACAACAAAGTCAAAAGAGAGAATGAACTGGCACACAGACTAAGATATTAGGACCTGTTTAGTAGCAAACAGAAGGCTGTCCATCATATCGCAAAGCCATTATGACAAGGGCTCCTCCTCCCCTGTAGGATAAATAATAATAATTATGATTTATTCTATATAGCACTTTTCATTACACACAGAATCTCAAAGTAGCTTTAAAAACTCAAATAAACTCAAGGTGATCTGGTACATACTTGGCCGATGACTTCCAAAGCTTCAGATGATAATAATAAGATGGAGAGTGATGGAGTCTGTAGTTAGAGAGGAGTTGAGGCAGTTCACTTCAGATACTTAGCTTGCACTTGTATGTGCTAGAGAACTGTGCTACATACCAATTATTTTCAATATGTATAAATATAGAGATAGAAATATATGTATGACTCCTGCTCTTTTTGTTTTACCTTTTAATAAATCACTTAAATGGGGATCCCTCTTAATGGTTCATGAGTAATTTGGTATTGTTCGGCATGTTTAACATTACCTGCCTAAGTACCTTAGATCGCAAGCCCATAATTAGTCAATAGGGCTGACTGGCTAGCTACTAGTACTGTTAACTAGCCAGATAGCAACAAAGCATTGTTAGCTAGCTAATGTAACCATGAAGAATTGACATCTATCTTACATATTATTCGTTTTAGGTCATTTTTGTCCTGTTTAGCTATCTGGCTAGCTAAATTGTTACGATTCACATATCTAGCTGATAATTGTGACGTCAAACGTTTGCTTTGTGTATATCTTGATTCGTCTATTGTTGCCATTGTCCTGGCTGGAAGGAGGTTCAGTGAATGGGGCTGTGAAGCGTGAGGTAATACAGTAGGGGGAGTGCGAGTGCTTCTTAAATGTATTGCTTTATGCATTCTCCTCACTCGCGTCCACACAAAAACGTACTCAAGAGAACGGAGTGGAGAATACAATCGGAGCATGAGTGTGGAGCATGGTAGTATGTTTGGAAAAACACCCCTAGAGTTTGAGAGCTACAAGCCCCCACTCACCCAGTAATTTTTGAACTGTCCCTAAATTATCCTATTAAAACACTACATGGGAAATACGTCATGAACTCACAACAATTGAAAGTGCAGAGTATAAAACAGTACTTAGCCTAATATATTATGAACAGCCACGATAGCGTCGTCTACTGTTTGGTCTATTTTGAATCAATATTTCAACTCGCCACCACACTCTACGTATTTCCCACTGGTGTTTCCCAACTGCAGTCCTCAGGTTGCCCCAGCAACACACATTCACATTTTAGAGCCAGACAAGCACGCTTGATTCAATTTGTTTACTAATCCTTCGATTAGTTAAATCAGTCCAGAGCTACAACAACAATGTGTGCTGATTGAACCAAACTAAATAGTTGGAGGATGCGGGCATCGATCCCGCTACCTCTCGCATGCTAAGCGAGCGCTCTACCATTTGAGCTAATCCCCCTGTGCCTCCAACAAGAAGTATGAAATCTCAATGACCGCAATGCCAAATCCCTCGTCCATAAGAAAGGATACTTTTTAACAAGTATGCTTGCTTCAGCTGTCTAAAAGTATTTTTCATGGTAGTTCAGTAAAGGTTGAAGTAGTGATAGGAGTAAGCCCAGTGGTGGAAATAGTTGTATTGTTATCCAGATCTACAACAACAATGTGTGCTGATTGAACCAAACTAAATAGTTGGAGGATGCGGGCATCGATCCCGCTACCTCTCGCATGCTAAGCGAGCGCTCTACCATTTGAGCCAATCCCCCTGTGCCTCCAACAAGAAGTATGAAATCTCAATGACCGCACTGCCAAATTCCTCGTCCATAAGAAAGGATACTTTTTAACAAGTATGCTTGCTTCAGCTGTCTAAAAGTATTTTTCATGGTAGTTCAGTAAAGGTTGAAGTAGTTATAGGAGTAAGCCCAGTGGTGGAAATAGTTGTATTGTTGGGTTAGTATCCAGAGCTACAACAACAATGTGTGCTGATTGAACCAAACTAAGTAGTTGGAGGATGTGGGCATCGATCCCGCTACCTCTCGCATGCTAAGCGAGCGCTCTACCATTTGAGCTAATCCCCCTGTGCATCCAACAAGAAGTATGAAATCTCAATGACCACACTGCCAAATCCCTCGTCCATAAGTAAGGATACTTTTTAAAAAGTATGCTTGCTTCAGCTGTCTAAAAGTATTTTTCATGGTAGTTCAGTAAAGGTGGAAGTAGTGACTGCAGTAAGCCCAGTGGTGGAAATAGTTGTATTGTTGGGTTAGTGAGTTTTGGGTGTATGATAGCAGAAAAACCTGCGAGTCTGGAGTACCCCCTGCTGGCTGTCTGTGGAATAACATTAGGATCAGTTGATCGTGGGGAAATGCATGTTAGTCGCCCGAAACATGGTCACTGTTTTCCTGTCTTTTGTCGTGCTTATGCTCACTGCGTCTCAGTGGATCGCTCCAAGGCCTTTCTACTGTAAGCAGAGGAGAGGACAGCCTTCCAGTAGAATAAATAAGAGTCACAGCTCCCAACATTTACTAACAAATGAACAGCTACTAAATCAAAGATCTGTCTCATAAACTACACATGTGCCTACATGTGATAACCAAAGGGGATTTTTGCATTACCCCAAGCGACCACATAATTTGTCCCTTTAATTGAAGTAATAATTCGGTGGTTTGGTGGGATTTCCTAAATTCCAGTGTGTTTCTGCTTGCCACAACAAAGTCAAAAGAGAGAATGAACTTGCACACAGACTAAGATATTAGGACCTGTTTAGTAGCAAACAGAAGGCTGTCCATCATATCGCAAAGCCATTATGACAAGGGCTCCTCCTCCCCTGTAGGATAAATAATAATAATTATGATTTATTCTATATAGCACTTTTCATTACACACAGAATTTCAAAGTAGCTTTAAAAACTCAAATAAACTCAAGGTGATCTGGTACATACTTGGCCGATGACTTCCAAAGCTTCAGATGATAATAATAAGATGGAGAGTGATGGAGTCTGTAGTTAGAGAGGAGTTGAGGCAGTTCACTTCAGATACTTAGCTTGCACTTGTATGTGCTAGAGAACTGTGCTACATACCAATTATTTTCAATATGTATAAATATAGAGATAGAAATATATGTATGACTCCTGCTCTTTTTGTTTTACCTTTTAATAAATCACTTAAATGGGGATCCCTCTTAATGGTTCATGAGTAATTTGGTATTGTTCGGCATGTTTAACGTTACCTGCCTAAGTACCTTAGATCGCAAGCCCATAATTAGTCAATAGGGCTGACTGGCTAGCTACTAGTACTGTTAACTAGCCAGATAGCAACAAAGCATTTTTAGCTAGCTAATGTAACCATGAAGAATTGACATCTATCTTACATATTATTCGTTTTAGGTCATTTTTGTCCTGTTTAGCTATCTGGCTAGCTAAATTGTTACGATTCACATATCTAGCTGATAATTGTGACGTCAAACGTTTGCTTTGTGTATATCTTGATTCGTCTATTGTTGCCATTGTCCTGGCTGGAAGGAGCTGTGAAGCGTGAGGTAATACAGTAGGGGGAGTGCGAGTGCTTCTTAAATGTATTGCTTTATGCATTCTCCTCACTCGCGTCCACACAAAAACGTACTCAAGAGAACGGAGTGGAGAATACAATCGGAGCATGAGTGTGGAGCATGGTAGTATGTTTGGAAAAACACCCCTAGAGTTTGAGAGCTACAAGCCCCCACTCACCCAGTAATTTTTGAACTGTCCCTAAATTATCCTATTAAAACACTACATGGGAAATACGTCATGAACTCACAACAATTGAAAGTGCAGAGTATAAAACAGTACTTAGCCTAATATATTATGAACAGCCACGATAGCGTCGTCTACTGTTTGGTCTATTTTCAATCAATATTTCAACTCGCCACCACACTCTACGTATTTCCCACTGGTGTTTCCCAACTGCAGTCCTCAGGTTGCCCCAGCAACACACATTCACATTTTAGAGCCAGACAAGCACGCTTGATTCAATTTGTTTACTAATCCTTCGATTAGTTAAATCAGTCCAGTGGTGGAAGCCCAGTGGTGGAAATAGTTGTATTGTTGGGTTAGTATCCAGAGTTACAACAACAATGTGTGCTGATTGAACCAAACTAAATAGTTGGTGGATGCGGGCATCGATCCCGCTACCTCTCGCATGCTAAGCGAGCGCTCTACCATTTGAGCTAATCCCCCTGTGCCTCCAAGAAGAAGTATGAAATCTCAATGACCGCACTGCCAAATCCCTCGTCCATAAGAAAGGATACTTTTTAACAAGTATGCTTGCTTCAGCTGTCTAAAAGTATTTTTCATGGTAGTTCAGTAAAGGTTGAAGTAGTGATAGGTGTAAGCCCAGTGGTGGAAATAGTTGTATTGTTGGGTTAGTATCCAGAGCTACAACAACAATGTGTGCTGATTGAACCAAACTAAATAGTTGGAGGATGCGGGCATCGATCCTGCTACCTCTCGCATGCTAAGCGAGCGCTCTACCATTTGAGCTAATCCCCCTGTGCCTCCAACAAGAAGTATGAAATCTCAATGACCGCACTGCCAAATCCCTCGTCCATAAGAAAGGATACTTTTTAACAAGTATGCTTGCTTCAGCTGTCTAAAAGTATTTTTCATGGTAGTTCAGTAAAGGTGGAAGTAGTGACTGCAGTAAGCCCAGTGGTGGAAATAGTTGTATTGTTGGGTTAGTGAGTTTTGGGTGTATGATAGCAGAAAAACCTGCGAGTCTGGAGTTCCCCCTGCTGGCTGTCTGTGGAATAACATTAGGATCAGTTGATCGTGGGGAAATGCATGTTAGTCGCCCGAAACATGGTCACTGTTTTCCTGTCTTTTGTCGTGCTTATGCTCACTGCGTCTCAGTGGATCGCTCCAATGCCTTTCTACTGTAAGCAGAGGAGAGGACAGCCTTCCAGTAGAATAAATAAGAGTCACAGCTCCCAACATTTACTAACAAATGAACAGCTACTAAATCAAAGATCTGTCTCATAAACTACACATGTGCCTACATGTGATAACCAAAGGGGATTTTTGCATTACCCCAAGCGACCACATAATTTGTCCCTTTAATTGAAGAAATAATTTGGTGGTTTGGTGGGATTTCCTAAATTCCAGTGTGTTTCTGCTTGCCACAACAAAGTCAAAAGAGAGAATGAACTGGCACACAGACTAAGATATTAGGACCTGTTTAGTAGCAAACAGAAGGCTGTCCATCATATCGCAAAGCCATTATGACAAGGGCTCCTCCTCCCCTGTAGGATAAATAATAATAATTATAATTTATTCTATATAGAACTTTTCATTACACACAGAATCTCAAAGTAGCTTTAAAAACTCAAATAAACTCAAGGTGATCTGGTACATACTTGGCCGATGGCTTCCAAAGCTTCAGATGATAATAATAAGATGGAGAGTGATGGAGTCTGTAGTTAGAGAGGAGTTAAGGCAGTTCACTTCAGATACTTAGCTTGCACTTGTATGTGCTAGAGAACTGTGCTACATACCAATTATTTTCAATATGTATAAATATAGAGATAGAAATATATGTATGACTCCTGCTCTTTTTGTTTTACCTTTTAATAAATCACTTAAATGGGGATCCCTCTTAATGGTTCATGAGTAATTTGGTATTGTTCGGCATGTTTAACGTTACCTGCCTAAGTACCTTAGATCGCAAGCCCATAATTAGTCAATAGGGCTGACTGGCTAGCTACTAGTACTGTTAACTAGCCAGATAGCAACAAAGCATTGTTAGCTAGCTAATGTAACCATGAAGAATTGACATCTATCTTACATATTATTCGTTTTAGGTCATTTTTGTCCTGTTTAGCTATCTGGCTAGCTAAATTGTTACGATTCACATATCTAGCTGATAATTGTGACGTCAAACGTTTGCTTTGTGTATATCTTGATTCGTCTATTGTTGCCATTGTCCTGGCTGGAAGGAGCTGTGAAGCGTGAGGTAATACAGTAGGGGGAGTGCGAGTGCTTCTTAAATGTATTGCTTTATGCATTCTCCTCACTCGCGTCCACACAAAAACGTACTAAAGAGAACGGAGTGGAGAATACAATCGGAGCATGAGTGTGGAGCATGGTAGTATGTTTGGAAAAACACCCCTAGAGTTTGAGAGCTACAAGCCCCCACTCACCCAGTAATTTTTGAACTGTCCCTAAATTATCCTATTAAAACACTACATGGGAAATACGTCATGAACTCACAACAATTGAAAGTGCAGAGTATAAAACAGTACTTAGCCTAATATATTATGAACAGCCACGATAGCGTCGTCTACTGTTTGGTCTATTTTGAATCAATATTTCAACTCGCCACCACACTCTACGTATTTCCCACTGGTGTTTCCCAACTGCAGTCCTCAGGTTGCCCCAGCAACACACATTCACATTTTAGAGCCAGACAAGCACGCTTGATTCAATTTGTTTACTAATCCTTCGATTAGTTAAATCAGTCCAGAGCTACAACAACAATGTGTGCTGATTGAACCAAACTAAATAGTTGGAGGATGCGGGCATCGATCCCGCTACCTCTCGCATGCTAAGCGAGCGCTCTACCATTTGAGCTAATCCCCCTGTGCCTCCAACAAGAAGTATGAAATCTCAATGACCGCACTGCCAAATCCCTCGTCCATAAGAAAGGATACTTTTTAACAAGTATGCTTGCTTCAGCTGTCTAAAAGTATTTTTCATGGTAGTTCAGTAAAGGTTGAAGTAGTGATAGGAGTAAGCCCAGTGGTGGAAATAGTTGTATTGTTGGGTTAGTATCCAGAGCTACAACAACAATGTGTGCTGATTGAACCAAACTAAATAGTTGGAGGATGCGGGCATCGATCCCGCTACCTCTCGCATGCTAAGCGAGCGCTCTACCATTTGAGCTAATCCCCCTATGCCTCCAAGAAGAAGTATGAAATCTCAATGACCGCACTGCCAAATCCCTCGTCCATAAGAAAGGATACTTTTTAACAAGTATGCTTGCTTCAGCTGTCTAAAAGTATTTTTCATGGTAGTTCAGTAAAGGTTGAAGTAGTGATAGGAGTAAGCCCAGTGGTGGAAATAGTTGTATTGTTGGGTTAGTATCCAGAGCTACAACAACAATGTGTGCTGATTGAACCAAACTAAATAGTTGGAGGATGCGGGCATCGATCCTGCTACCTCTCGCATGCTAAGCGAGCGCTCTACCATTTGAGCTAATCCCCCTGTGCCTTCAACAAGAAGTATGAAATCTCAATGACCGCACTGCCAAATCCCTCGTCCATAAGAAAGGATACTTTTTAACAAGTATGCTTGCTTCAGCTGTCTAAAAGTATTTTTCATGGTAGTTCAGTAAAGGTGGAAGTAGTGACTGCAGTAAGCCCAGTGGTGGAAATAGTTGTATTGTTGGGTTAGTATCCAGAGCTACAACAACAATGTGTGCTGATTGAACCAAACTAAATAGTTGGAGGATGCAGGCATCGATCCCGCTACCTCTCGCATGCAAAGCGAGTGCTCTACCATTTGAGCTAATCCCCCTGTGCCTCCAACAAGGAGTATGAAATCTCAATGACCGCACTGCCAAATCCCTCGTCCATAAGAAAGGATACTTTTTAACAAGTATGCTTGCTTCAGCTGTCTAAAAGTATTTTTCATGGTAGTTCAGTAAAGGTTGAAGTAGTGATAGGAGTAAGCCCAGTGGTGGAAATAGTTGTATTGTTGGGTTGGTATCCAGAGCTACAACAACAATGTGTGCTGATTGAACCAAACTAAATAGTTAGAGGATGCAGGCATCGATCCCGCTACCTCTCACATGCTAAGCGAGCGCTCTACCATTTGAGCTAATCCCCCTGTGCATGCAACAAGAATTATGAAATCTCAATGACCACACTGCCAAATCCCTCGTCCATAAGTAAGGATACTTTTTAAAAAGTATGCTTGCTTCAGCTGTCTAAAAGTATTTTTCATGGTAGTTCAGTAAAGGTGGAAGTAGTGACTGCAGTAAGCCCAGTGGTGGAAATAGTTGTATTGTTGGGTTAGTGAGTTTTGGGTGTATGATAGCAGAAAAACCTGCGAGTCTGGAGTTCCCCCTGCTGGCTGTCTGTGGAATAACATTAGGATCAGTTGATTGTGGGGAAATGCATGTTAGTCGCCCGAAACATGGTCACTGTTTTCCTGTCTTTTGTCGTGCTTATGCTCACTGCGTCTCAGTGGATCGCTCCAAGGCCTTTCTACTGTAAGCAGAGGAGAGGACAGCCTTCCAGTAGAATAAATAAGAGTCACAGCTCCCAACATTTACTAACAAATGAACAGCTACTAAATCAAAGATCTGTCTCATAAACTACACATGTGCCTACATGTGATAACCAAAGGGGATTTTTGCATTACCCCAAGCGACCACATAATTTGTCCCTTTAATTGAAGTAATAATTCGGTGGTTTGGTGGGATTTCCTAAATTCCAGTGTGTTTCTGCTTGCCACAACAAAGTCAAAAGAGAGAATGAACTGGCACACAGACTAAGATATTAGGACCTGTTTAGTAGCAAACAGAAGGCTGTCCATCATATCGCAAAGCCATTATGACAAGGGCTCCTCCTCCCCTGTAGGATAAATAATAATAATTATGATTTATTCTATATAGCACTTTTCATTACACACAGAATCTCAAAGTAGCTTTAAAAACTCAAATAAACTCAAGGTGATCTGGTACATACTTGGCCGATGGCTTCCAAAGCTTCAGACGATAATAATAAGATGGAGAGTGATGGAGTCTGTAGTTAGAGAGGAGTTGAGGCAGTTCACTTCAGATACTTAGCTTGCACTTGTATGTGCTAGAGAACTGTGCTACATACCAATTATTTTCAATATGTATAAATATAGAGATAGAAATATATGTATGACTCCTGCTCTTTTTGTTTTACCTTTTAATAAATCACTTAAATGGGTATCCCTCTTAATGGTTCATGAGTAATTTGGTATTGTTCGGCATGTTTAACGTTACCTGCCTAAGTACCTTAGATCGCAAGCCCATAATTAGTCAATAGGGCTGACTGGCTAGCTACTAGTACTGTTAACTAGCCAGATAGCAACAAAGCATTGTTAGCTAGCTAATGTAACCATGAAGAATTGACATCTATCTTACATATTATTCGTTTTAGGTCATTTTTGTCCTGTTTAGCTATCTGGCTAGCTAAATTGTTACGATTCACATATCTAGCTGATAATTGTGACGTCAAACGTTTGCTTTGTGTATATCTTGATTCGTCTATTGTTGCCATTGTCCTGGCTGGAAGGAGGTTCAGTGAATGGGGCTGTGAAGCGTGAGGTAATACAGTAGGGGGAGTGCGAGTGCTTCTTAAATGTATTGCTTTATGCATTCTCCTCACTCGCGTCCACACAAAAACGTACTCAAGAGAACGGAGTGGAGAATACAATCGGAGCATGAGTGTGGAGCATGGTAGTATGTTTGGAAAAACACCCCTAGAGTTTGAGAGCTACAAGCCCCCACTCACCCAGTAATTTTTTAACTGTCCCTAAATTATCCTATTAAAACACAACATGGGAAATACGTCATGAACTCACAACAATTGAAAGTGCAGAGTATAAAACAGTACTTAGCCTAATATATTATGAACAGCCACGATAGCGTCGTCTACTGTTTGGTCTATTTTGAATCAATATTTCAACTCGCCACCACACTCTACCTTCCACTGGTGTTTCCCAACTGCAGTCCTCAGGTTGCCCCAGCAACACACATTCACATTTTAGAGCCAGACAAGCACGCTTGATTCAATTTGTTTACTAATCCTTCGATTAGTTAAATAAGTCCAGAGCTACAACAACAATGTGTGCTGATTGAACCAAACTAAATAGTTGGAGGATGCGGGCATCGATCCAGCTACCTCTCGCATGCTAAGCAAGCGCTCTACCATTTGAGCTAGTCCCCCTGTGCCTCCAAGAAGAAGTATGAAATCTCAATGACCGCACTGCCAAATCCCTCGTCCATAAGAAAGGATACTTTTTAACAAGTATGCTTGCTTCAGCTGTCTAAAAGTATTTTTCATGGTAGTTCAGTAAAGGTTGAAGTAGTGATAGGAGTAAGCCCAGTGGTGGAAATAGTTGTATTGTTGGGTTAGTATCCAGAGCTACAACAACAATGTGTGCTGATTGAACCAAACTAAATAGTTGGAGGATGCGGGCATCGATCCCGCTACCTCTCGCATGCAAAGCGAGCGCTCTACCATTTGAGCTAATCCCCCTGTGCCTCTAACAAGAAGTATGAAATCTCAATGACCGCACTGCCAAATCCCTCGTCCATAAGAAAGGATACTTTTTAACAAGTATGCTTGCTTCAGCTGTCTAAAAGTATTTTTCATGGTAGTTCAGTAAAGGTTGAAGTAGTGATAGGAGTAAGCCCAGTGGTGGAAATAGTTGTATTGTTGGGTTAGTATCCAGAGCTACAACAACAATGTGTGCTGATTGAACCAAACTAAATAGTTGGAGGATGCGGGCATCGATCCCGCTACCTCTCGCATGCAAAGCGAGCGCTCTACCATTTGAGCTAATCCCCCTGTGCCTCCAACAAGAAGTATGAAATCTCAATGACCGCACTGCCAAATCCCTCGTCCATAAGAAAGGATACTTTTTAACAAGTATGCTTGCTTCAGCTGTCTAAAAGTATTTTTCATGGTAGTTCAGTAAAGGTTGAAGTAGTGATAGGAGTAAGCCCAGTGGTGGAAATAGTTGTATTGTTGGGTTAGTATCCAGAGCTACAACAACAATGTGTGCTGATTGAACCAAACTAAATAGTTGGAGGATGCGGGCATCGATCCCGCTACCTCTCGCATGCAAAGCGAGCGCTCTACCATTTGAGCTAATCCCCCTGTGCCTCCAACAAGAAGTATGAAATCTCAATGACCGCACTGCCAAATCCCTCGTCCATAAGAAAGGATACTTTTTAACAAGTATGCTTGCTTCAGCTGTCTAAAAGTATTTTTCATGGTAGTTCAGTAAAGGTTGAAGTAGTGATAGGAGTAAGCCCAGTGGTGGAAATAGTTGTATTGTTGGGTTAGTATCCAGAGCTACAACAACAATGTGTGCTGATTGAACGAAACTAAATAGTTGGAGGATGCGGGTATCGATCCCGCTACCTCTCAAAATGCTAAGCGAGCGCTCTACCATTTGAGCTAATCCCCCTGTGCATGCAACAAGAATTATGAAATCTCAATGACCACACTGCCAAATCCCTCGTCCATAAGTAAGGATACTTTTTAAAAAGTATGCTGGCTTCAGCTGTCTAAAAGTATTTTTCATGGTAGTTCAGTAAAGGTGGAAGTAGTGACTGCAGTAAGCCCAGTGGTGGAAATAGTTGTATTGTTGGGTTAGTGAGTTTTGGGTGTATGATAGCAGAAAAACCTGCGAGTCTGGAGTTCCCCCTGCTGGCTGTCTGTGGAATAACATTAGGATCAGTTGATCGTGGGGAAATGCATGTTAGTCGCCCGAAACATGGTCACTGTTTTCCTGTCTTTTGTCGTGCTTATGCTCACTGCGTCTCAGTGGATCGCTCCAAGGCCTTTCTACTGTAAGCAGAGGAGAGGACAGCCTTCCAGTAGAATAAATAAGAGTCACAGCTCCCAACATTTACTAACAAATGAACAGCTACTAAATGAAAGATCTGTCTCATAAACTACACATGTGCCTACATGTGATAACCAAAGGGGATTTTTGCATTACCCCAAGCGACCACATAATTTGTCCCTTTAATTGAAGTAATAATTCGGTGGTTTGGTGGGATTTCCTAAATTCCAGTGTGTTTCTGCTTGCCACAACAAAGTCAAAAGAGAGAATGAACTGGCACACAGACTAAGATATTAGGACCTGTTTAGTAGCAAACAGAAGGCTGTCCATCATATCGCAAAGCCATTATGACAAGGGCTCCTCCTCCCCTGTAGGATAAATAATAATAATTATGATTTATTCTATATAGCACTTTTCATTACACACAGAATCTCAAAGTAGCTTTAAAAACTCAAATAAACTCAAGGTGATCTGGTACATACTTGGCCGATGGCTTCCAAAGCTTCAGACGATAATAATAAGATGGAGAGTGATGGAGTCTGTAGTTAGAGAGGAGTTGAGGCAGTTCACTTCAGATACTTAGCTTGCACTTGTATGTGCTAGAGAACTGTGCTACATACCAATTATTTTCAATATGTATAAATATAGAGATAGAAATATATGTATGACTCCTGCTCTTTTTGTTTTACCTTTTAATAAATCACTTAAATGGGGATCCCTCTTAATGGTTCATGAGTAATTTGGTATTGTTCGGCATGTTTAACGTTACCTGCCTAAGTACCTTAGATCGCAAGCCCATAATTAGTCAATAGGGCTGACTGGCTAGCTACTAGTACTGTTAACTAGCCAGATAGCAACAACGCATTGTTAGCTAGCTAATGTAACCATGAAGAATTGACATCTATCTTACATATTATTCTTTTTTGGTCATTTTTGTCCTGTTTAGCTATCTGGCTAGCTAAATTGTTACGATTCACATATCTAGCTGATAATTGTGACGTCAAACGTTTGCTTTGTGTATATCTTGATTCGTCTATTGTTGCCATTGTCCTGGCTGGAAGGAGGTTCAGTGAATGGGGCTGTGAAGCGTGAGGTAATACAGTAGGGGGAGTGCGAGTGCTTCTTAAATGTATTGCTTTATGCATTCTCCTCACTCGCGTCCACACAAAAACGTACTCAAGAGAACGGAGTGGAGAATACAATCGGAGCATGAGTGTGGAGCATGGTAGTATGTTTGGAAAAACACCCCTAGAGTTTGAGAGCTACAAGCCCCCACTCACCCAGTAATTTTTGAACTGTCCCTAAATTATCCTATTAAAACACTACATGGGAAATACGTCATGAACTCACAACAATTGAAAGTGCAGAGTATAAAACAGTACTTAGCCTAATAATTTATGAACAGCCACGATAGCGTCGTCTACTGTTTGGTCTATTTTGAATCAATATTTCAACTCGCCACCACACTCTACGTATTTCCCACTGGTGTTTCCCAACTGCAGTCCTCAGGTTGCCCCAGCAACAGACATTCACATTTTAGAGCCAGACAAGCACGCTTGATTCAATTTGTTTACTAATCCTTCGATTAGTTAAATCAGTCCAGAGCTACAACAACAATGTGTGCTGATTGAACCAAACTAAATAGTTGGAGGATGCGGGCATCGATCCCGCTACCTCTCGCATGCTAAGCGAGCGCTCTACCATTTGAGCTAATCCCCCTGTGCCTCCAACAAGAAGTATGAAATCTCAATGACCGCACTGCCAATTCCCTCGTCCATAAGAAAGGATACTTTTTAACAAGTATGCTTGCTTCAGCTGTCTAAAAGTATTTTTCATGGTAGTTCAGTAAAGGTTGAAGTAGTGATAGGAGTAAGCCCAGTGGTGGAAATAGTTGTATTGTTGGGTTAGTATCCAGAGCTACAACAACAATGTGTGCTGATTGAACCAAACTAAATAGTTGGAGGATGCGGGTATCGATCCCGCTACCTCTCGCATGCAAAGCGAGCGCTCTACCATTTGAGCTAATCCCCCTGTGCCTCTAACAAGAAGTATGAAATTTCAATGACCGCACTGCCAAATCCCTCGTCCATAAGAAAGGATACTTTTTAACAAGTATGCTTGCTTCAGCTGTCTAAAAGTATTTTTCATGGTAGTTCAGTAAAGGTTGAAGTAGTGATAGGAGTAAGCCCAGTGGTGGAAATAGTTGTATTGTTGGGTTAGTATCCAGAGCTACAACAACAATGTGTGCTGATTGAACCAAACTAAATAGTTGGAGGATGCGGGCATCGATCCCGCTACCTCTCACATGCTAAGCGAGCGCTCTACCATTTTAGCTAATCCCCCTGTGCATGCAACAAGAATTATGAAATCTCAATGACCACACTGCCAAATCCCTCGTCCATAAGTAAGGATACTTTTTAAAAAGTATGCTTGCTTCAGCTGTCTAAAAGTATTTTTCATGGTAGTTCAGTAAAGGTTGAAGTAGTGATAGGAGTAAGCCCAGTGGTGGAAATAGTTGTATTGTTGGGTTAGTATCCAGAGCTACAACAACAATGTGTGCTGATTGAACCAAACTAAATAGTTGGAGGATGCGGGCATCGATCCCGCTACCTCTCACATGGTAAGCGAGCGCTCTACCATTTGAGCTAATCCCCCTGTGCATGCAACAAGAAATATGAAATCTCAATGACCACACTGCCAAATCCCTCGTCCATAAGTAAGGATACTTTTTAAAAAGTATGCTTGCTTCAGCTGTCTAAAAGTATTTTTCATGGTAGTTCAGTAAAGGTTGAAGTAGTGATAGGAGTAAGTCCAGTGGTGGAAATAGTTGTATTGTTGGGTTAGTATCCAGAGCTACAACAACAATGTGTGCTGATTGAACCAAACTAAATAGTTGGAGGATGCGGGCATCGATCCCGCTACCTCTCGCATGCAAAGCAAGCGCTCTACCATTTGAGCTAATCCCTCTGTGCCTCCAACAAGAAGTATGAAATCTCAATGACCGCACTGCCAAATCCCTCGTCCATAAGAAAGGATACTTTTTAACAAGTATGCTTGCTTCAGCTGTCTAAAAGTATTTTTCATGGTAGTTCAGTAAAGGTTGAAGTAGTGATAGGAGTAAGCCCAGTGGTGGAAATAGTTGTATTGTTGGGTTAGTATCCAGAGCTACAACAACAATGTGTGCTGATTGAACCAAACTAAATAGTTGGAGGATGCGGGCATCGATCCCGCTACCTCTCACATGCTAAGCGAGCGCTCTACCATTTGAGCTAATCCCCCTGTGCATCCAACAAGAATTATGAAATCTCAATGACCACACTGCCAAATCCCTCGTCCATAAGTAAGGATACTTTTTAAAAAGTATGCTTGCTTCAGCTGTCTAAAAGTATTTTTCATGGTAGTTCAGTAAAGGTGGAAGTAGTGACTGCAGTAAGCCCAGTGGTGGAAATAGTTGTATTGTTGGGTTAGTGAGTTTTGGGTGTATGATAGCAGAAAAACCTGTGAGTCTGGAGTTCCCCCTGCTGGCTGTCTGTGGAATAACATTAGGATCAGTTGATCGTGGGGAAATGCATGTTAGTCGCCCGAAACATGGTCACTGTTTTCCTGTCTTTTGTCGTGCTTATGCTCACTGCGTCTCAGTGGATCGCTCCAAGGCCTTTCTACTGTAAGCAGAGGAGAGGACAGCCTTCCAGTAGAATAAATAAGAGTCACAGCTCCCAACATTTACTAACAAATGAACAGCTACTAAATCAAAGATCTGTCTCATAAACTACACATGTGCCTACATGTGATAACCAAAGGGGATTTTTGCATTACCCCAAGCGACCACATAATTTGTCCCTTTAATTGAAGTAATAATTCGGTGGTTTGGTGGGATTTCCTAAATTCCAGTGTGTTTCTGCTTGCCACAACAAAGTCAAAAGAGAGAATGAACTGGCACACAGACTAAGATATTAGGACCTGTTTAGTAGCAAACAGAAGGCTGTCCATCATATCGCAAAGCCATTATGACAAGGGCTCCTCCTCCCCTGTAGGATAAATAATAATAATTATGATTTATTCTATATAGCATTTTTCATTACACACAGAATCTCAAAGTAGCTTTAAAAACTCAAATAAACTCAAGGTGATCTGGTACATACTTGGCCGATGGCTTCCAAAGCTTCAGATGATAATAATAAGATGGAGAGTGATGGAGTCTGTAGTTAGAGAGGAGTTGAGGCAGTTCACTTCAGATACTTAGCTTGCACTTGTATGTGCTAGAGAACTGTGCTACATACCAATTATTTTCAATATGTATAAATATAGAGATAGAAATATATGTATGACTCCTGCTCTTTTTGTTTTACCTTTTAATAAATCACTTAAATGGGGATCCCTCTTAATGGTTCATGAGTAATTTGGTATTGTTCGGCATGTTTAACGTTACCTGCCTAAGTACCTTAGATCGCAAGCCCATAATTAGTCAATAGGGCTGACTGGCTAGCTACTAGTACTGTTAACTAGCCAGATAGCAACAAAGCATTGTTAGCTAGCTAATTTAACCATGAAGAATTGACATCTATCTTACATATTATTCGTTTTAGGTCATTTTTGTCATGTTTAGCTATCTGGCTAGCTAAATTGTTACGATTCACATATCTAGCTGATAATTGTGACGTCAAACGTTTGCTTTGTGTATATCTTGATTCGTCTATTGTTGCCATTGTCCTGGCTGGAAGGAGGTTCAGTGAATGGGGCTGTGAAGCGTGAGGTAATACAGTAGGGGGAGTGCGAGTGCTTCTTAAATGTATTGCTTTATGCATTCTCCTCACTCGCGTCCACACAAAAACGTACTCAAGAGAACGGAGTGGAGAATACAATCGGAGCATGAGTGTGGAGCATGGTAGTATGTTTGGAAAAACACCCCTAGAGTTTGAGAGCTACAAGCCCCCACTCACCCAGTAATTTTTGAACTGTCCCTAAATTATCCTATTAAAACACTACATGGGAAATACGTCATGAACTCACAACAATTGAAAGTGCAGAGTATAAAACAGTACTTAGCCTAATATATTATGAACAGCCACGATAGCGTCGTCTACTGTTTGGTCTATTTTGAATCAATATTTCAACTCGCCACCACACTCTACGTATTTCCACTGGTGTTTCCCAACTGCAGTCCTCAGGTTGCCCCAGCAACACACATTCACATTTTAGAGCCAGACAAGCACGCTTGATTCAATTTGTTTACTAATCCTTCGATTAGTTAAATCAGTCCAGAGCTACAACAACAATGTGTGCTGATTGAACCAAACTAAATAGTTGGAGGATGCGGGCATCGATCCCGCTAGCTCTCGCATGCTAAGCGAGCGCACTACCATTTGAGCTAATCCCCCTGTGCCTCCAACAAGAAGTATGAAATCTCAATGACCGCACTGCCAAATCCCTCGTCCATAAGAAAGGATACTTTTTAACAAGTATGCTTGCTTCAGCTGTCTAAAAGTATTTTTCATGGTAGTTCAGTAAAGGTGGAAGTAGTGACTGCAGTAAGCCCAGTGGTGGAAATAGTTGTATTGTTGGGTTAGTATCCAGAGCTACAACAACAATGTGTGCTGATTGAACCAAACTAAATAGTTGGAGGATGCGGGCATCGATCCCGCTACCTCTCGCATGCTAAGCGAGTGCTCTACCATTTGAGCTAATACCCCTGTGCCTCCAAGAAGAAGTATGAAATCTCAATGACCGCACTGCCAAATCCCTCGTCCATAAGAAAGGATACTTTTTAACAAGTATGCTTGCTTCAGCTGTCTAAAAGTATTTTTCATGGTAGTTCAGTAAAGGTTGAAGTAGTGATAGGAGTAAGCCCAGTGGTGGAAATAGTTGTATTGTTATCCAGAGCTACAACAACAATGTGTGCTGATTGAACCAAACTAAATAGTTGGAGGATGCGGGCATCGATCCCGCTACCTCTCGCATGCTAAGCGAGCGCTCTACCATTTAAGCTAATCCCCCTGTGCCTCCAACAAGAAGTATGAAATCTCAATGACCACACTGCCAAATCCCTCGTCCATAAGTAAGGATACTTTTTAACAAGTATGCTTGCTTCAGCTGTCTAAAAGTATTTTTCATGGTAGTTCAGTAAAGGTTGAAGTAGTAATAGGAGTAAGCCCAGTGGTGGAAATAGTTGTATTGTTGGGTTAGTATCCAGAGCTACAACAACAATGTGTGCTGATTGAACCAAACTAAATAGTTGGAGGATGCGGGCATCGATCCCGCTACCTCTCGCATGCTAAGCGAGCGCTCTACCATTTGAGCTAATCCCCCTGTGCCTCCAACAAGAAGTATGAAATCTCAATGACCGCACTGCCAAATCCCTCGTCCATAAGAAAGTATGCTTGCTTCAGCTGTCTAAAAGTATTTTTCATGGTAGTTCAGTAAAGGTGGAAGTAGTGACTGCAGTAAGCCCAGTGGTGGAAATAGTTGTATTGTTGGGTTAGTGAGTTTTGGGTGTATGATAGCAGAAAAACCTGCGAGTCTGGAGTTCCCCCTGCTGGCTGTCTGTGGAATAACATTAGGATCAGTTGATCGTGGGGAAATGCATGTTAGTCGCCCGAAACATGGTCACTGTTTTGCTGTCTTTTGTCGTGCTTATGCTCACTGCGTCTCAGTGGATCGCTCCAAGGCCTTTCTACTGTAAGCAGAGGAGAGGACAGCCTTCCAGTAGAATAAATAAGAGTCACAGCTCCCAACATTTACTAACAAATGAACAGCTACTAAATCAAAGATCTGTCTCATAAACTACACATGTGCCTACATGTGATAACCAAAGGGGATTTTTGCATTACCCCAAGCGACCACATAATTTGTCCCTTTAATTGAAGTAATAATTCGGTGGTTTGGTGGGATTTCCTAAATTCCAGTGTGTTTCTGCTTGCCACAACAAAGTCAAAAGAGAGAATGAACTGGCACACAGACTAAGATATTAGGACCTGTTTAGTAGCAAACAGAAGGCTGTCCATCATATCGCAAAGCCATTATGACAAGGGCTCCTCCTCCCCTGTAGGATAAATAATAATAATTATGATTTATTCTATATAGCACTTTTCATTACACACAGAATCTCAAAGTAGCTTTAAAAACTCAAATAAACTCAAGGTGATCTGGTACATACTTGGCCGATGGCTTCCAAAGCTTCAGATGATAATAATAAGATGGAGAGTGATGGAGTCTGTAGTTAGAGAGGAGTTGAGGCAGTTCACTTCAGATACTTAGCTTGCACTTGTATGTGCTAGAGAACTGTGCTACATACCAATTATTTTCAATATGTATAAATATAGAGATAGAAATATATGTATGACTCCTGCTCTTTTTGTTTTACCTTTTAATAAATCACTTAAATGGGATCCCTCTTAATGGTTCATGAGTAATTTGGTATTGTTCGGCATGTTTAACGTTACCTGCCTAAGTACCTTAGATCGCAAGCCCATAATTAGTCAATATGGCTGACTGGCTAGCTACTAGTACTGTTAACTAGCCAGATAGCAACAAAGCATTGTTAGCTTGCTAATGTAACCATGAAGAATTGACATCTATCTTACATATTATTCGTTTTAGGTCATTTTTGTCCTGTTTAGCTATCTGGCTAGCTAAATTGTTACGATTCACATATCTAGCTGATAATTGTGACGTCAAACGTTTGCTTTGTGTATATCTTGATTCGTCTATCGTTGCCATTGTCCTGGCTGGAAGGAGGTTCAGTGAATGGGGCTGTGAAGCGTGAGGTAATACAGTAGGGGGAGTGCGAGTGCTTCTTAAATGTATTGCTTTATGCATTCTCCTCACTCGCGTCCACACAAAAACGTACTCAAGAGAACGGAGTGGAGAATACAATCGGAGCATGAGTGTGGAGCATGGTAGTATGTTTGGAAAAACACCCCTAGAGTTTGAGAGCTACAAGCCCCCACTCACCCAGTAATTTTTGAACTGTCCCTAAATTATCCTATTAAAACACTACATGGGAAATACGTCATGAACTCACAACAATTGAAAGTGCAGAGTATAAAACAGTACTTAGCCTAATATATTATGAACAGCCACGATAGCGTCGTCTACTGTTTGGTCTATTTTGAATCAAATTTTCAACTCGCCACCACACTCTACGTATTTCCCACTGGTGTTTCCCAACTGCAGTCCTCAGGTTGCCCCAGCAACACACATTCACATTTTAGAGCCAGACAAGCACGCTTGATTCAATTTGTTTACTAATCCTTCGATTAGTTAAATCAGTCCAGAGCTACAACAACAATGTGTGCTGATTGAACCAAACTAAATAGTTGGAGGATGCAGGCATCGATCCCGCTACCTCTCGCATGCTAAGCGAGCGCTCCACCATTTGAGCTAATCCCCCTGTGCCTCCAACAAGAAGTATGAAATCTCAATGACCGCACTGCCAAATCCCTCGTCCATAAGAAAGGATACTTTTTAACAAGTATGCTTGCTTCAGCTGTCTAAAAGTATTTTTCATGGTAGTTCAGTAAAGGTTGCAGTAGTGATAGGAGTAAGCCCAGTGGTGGAAATAGTTGTATTGTTGGGTTAGTATCCAGAGCTACAACAACAATGTGTGCTGATTGAACCAAACTAAATAGTTGGAGAATGCGGGCATCAATCCCACAACCTCTCGCATGCTAAGCGAGCGCTCTACCATTTGAGCCAATCCCCCTGTGCCTCCAACAAGAAGTATGAAATCTCAATGACCGCACTGCCAAATTCCTCGTCCATAAGAAAGGATACTTTTTAAAAAGTATGCTTGCTTCAGCTGTCTAAAAGTATTTTTCATGGTAGTTCAGTAAAGGTGGAAGTAGTGACTGCAGTAAGCCCAGTGGTGGAAATAGTTGTATTGTTGGGTTAGTGAGTTTTGGGTGTATGATAGCAGAAAAACCTGCAAGTCTGGAGTTCCCCCTGCTGGCTGTCTGTGGAATAACATTAGGATCAGTTGATCGTGGGGAAATGCATGTTAGTCGCCCGAAACATGGTCACTGTTTTCCTGTCTTTTGTCGTGCTTATGCTCACTGCGTCTCAGTGGATCGCTCCAAGGCCTTTCTACTGTAAGCAGAGGAGAGGACAGCCTTCCAGTAGAATAAATAAGAGTCACAGCTCCCAACATTTACTAACAAATGAACAGCTACTAAATCAAAGATCTATCTCATAAACTACACATGTGCCTACAAGTGATAACCAAAGGGGATTTTTGCATTACCCCAAGCGACCACATAATTTGTCCCTTTAATTGAAGTAATAATTCGGTGGTTTGGTGGGATTTCCTAAATTCCAGTGTGTTTCTGCTTGCCACAACAAAGTCAAAAGAGAGAATGAACTGGCACACAGACTAAGATATTAGGACCAGTTTAGTAGCAAACAGAAGGCTGTCCATCATATCGCAAAGCCATTATGACAAGGGCTCCTCCTCCCCTGTAGGATAAATAATAATAATTATGATTTATTCTATATAGCACTTTTCATTACACACAGAATCTCAAAGTAGCTTTAAAAACTCAAATAAACTCAAGGTGATCTGGTACCTACTTGGCCGATGGCTTCCAAAGCTTCAGATGATAATAATAAGATGGAGAGTGATGGAGTCTGTAGTTAGAGAGGAGTTGAGGCAGTTCACTTCAGATACTTAGCTTGCACTTGTATGTGCTAGAGAACTGTGCTACATACCAATTATTTTCAATATGTATAAATATAGAGATAGAAATATATGTATGACTCCTGCTCTTTTTGTTTTACCTTTTAATAAATCACTTAAATGGGGATCCCTCTTAATGGTTCATGAGTAATTTGGTATTGTTCGGCATGTTTAACGTTACCTGCCTAAGTACCTTAGATCGCAAGCCCATAATTAGTCAATAGGGCTGACTGGCTAGCTACTAGTACTGTTAACTAGCCAGATAGCAACAAAGCATTGTTAGCTAGCTAATGTAACCATGAAGAATTGACATCTATCTTACATATTATTCGTTTTAGGTCATTTTTGTCCTGTTTAGCTATCTGGCTAGCTAAATTGTTACGATTCACATATCTAGCTGATAATTGTGACGTCAAACGTTTGCTTTGTGTATATCTTGATTCGTCTATTGTTGCCATTGTCCTGGCTGGAAGGAGGTTCAGTGAATGGGGCTGTGAAGCGTGAGGTAATACAGTAGGGGGAGTGCGAGTGCTTCTTAAATGTATTGCTTTATGCATTCTCCTCACTCGCGTCCACACAAAAACGTACTCAAGAGAACGGAGTGGAGAATACAATCGGAGCATGAGTGTGGAGCATGGTAGTATGTTTGGAAAAACACCCCTAGAGTTTGAGAGCTACAAGCCCCCACTCACCCAGTAATTTTTGAACTGTCCCTAAATTATCCTATTAAAACACTACATGGGAAATACGTCATGAACTCACAACAATTGAAAGTGCAGAGTATAAAACAGTACTTAGCCTAATATATTATGAACAGCCACGATAGCGTCGTCTACTGTTTGGTCTATTTTGAATCAAATTTTCAACTCGCCACCACACTCTACGTATTTCCCACTGGTGTTTCCCAACTGCAGTCCTCAGGTTGCCCCAGCAACACACATTCACATTTTAGAGCCAGACAAGCACGCTTGATTCAATTTGTTTACTAATCCTTCGATTAGTTAAATCAGTCCAGAGCTACAACAACAATGTGTGCTGATTGAACCAAACTAAATAGTTGGAGGATGCGGGCATCGATACCGCTACCTCTCGCATGCTAAGCGAGCACTCTACCATTTGAGCTAATCCCCCTGTGCCTCCAGCAAGAAGTATGAAATCTCAATGACCGCACTGCCAAATCCCTCGTCCATAAGAAAGGATACTTTTTAACAAGTATGCTTGCTTCAGCTGTCTAAAAGTATTTTTCATGGTAGTTCAGTAAAGGTTGAAGTAGTGATAGGAGTAAGCCCAGTGGTGGAAATAGTTGTATTGTTGGGTTAGTATCCAGAGCTACAACAACAATGTGTGATTGAACCAAACTAAATGGTTGGAGGATGCGGGCATCGATCCCGCAACCTCTCGCATGCTAAGCGAGCGCTCTACCATTTGAGCTAATCCCCCTGTGCCTCCAACAAGAAGTATGAAATCTCAATGACCGCACTGCCAAATCCCTCGTCCATAAGAAAGGATACTTTTTAACAAGTATGCTTGCTTCAGCTGTCTAAAAGTATTTTTCATGGTAGTTCAGTAAAGGTTGAAGTAGTGATAGGAGTAAGCCCAGTGGTGGAAATAGTTGTATTGTTGGGTTAGTATCCAGAGCTACAACAACAATGTGTGCTGATTGAACCAAACTAAATAGTTGGAGGATGCGGGCATCGATCCCGCTACCTCTCGCATGCTAAGCGAGCGCTCTACCATTTGAGCTAATCCCCCTGTGCATCCAACAAGAAGTATGAAATCTCAATGACCACACTGCCAAATCCCTCGTCCATAAGTAAGGATACTTTTTAAAAAGTATGCTTGCTTCAGCTGTCTAAAAGTATTTTTCATGGTAGTTCAGTAAAGGTGGAAGTAGTGACTGCAGTAAGCCCAGTGGTGGAAATTGTTGTATTGTTGGGTTAGTGAGTTTTGGGTGTATGATAGCAGAAAAACCTGCGAGTCTGGAGTTCCCCCTGCTGGCTGTCTGTGGAATAACATTAGGATCAGTTGATCGTGGGGAAATGCATGTTAGTCGCCCGAAACATGGTCACTGTTTTCCTGTCTTTTGTCGTGCTTATGCTCACTGCGTCTCAGTGGATCGCTCCAAGGCCTTTCTACTGTAAGCAGAGGAGAGGACAGCCTTCCAGTAGAATAAATAAGAGTCACAGCTCCCAACATTTACTAACAAATGAACAGCTACTAAATCAAAGATCTGTCTCATAAACTACACATGTGCCTACATGTGATAACCAAAGGGGATTTTTGCATTACCCCAAGCGACCACATAATTTGTCCCTTTAATTGAAGTAATAATTCGGTGGTTTGGTGGGATTTCCTAAATTCCAGTGTGTTTCTGCTTGCCACAACAAAGTCAAAAGAGAGAATGAACTGGCACACAGACTAAGATATTAGGACCTGTTTAGTAGCAAACAGAAGGCTGTCCATCATATCGCAAAGCCATTATGACAAGGGCTCCTCCTCCCCTGTAGGATAAATAATAATAATTATGATTTATTCTATATAGCACTTTTCATTACACACAGAATTTCAAAGTAGCTTTAAAAACTCAAATAAACTCAAGGTGATCTGGTACATACTTGGCCGATGGCTTCCAAAGCTTCAGATGATAATAATAAGATGGAGAGTGATGGAGTCTGTAGTTAGAGAGGAGTTGAGGCAGTTCACTTCAGACACTTAGCTTGCACTTGTATGTGCTAGAGAACTGTGCTACATACCAATTATTTTCAATATGTATAAATATAGAGATAGAAATATATGTATGACTCCTGCTCTTTTTGTTTTACCTTTTAATAAATCACTTAAATGGGGATCCCTCTTAATGGTTCATGAGTAATTTGGTATTGTTCGGCATGTTTAACGTTACCTGCCTAAGTACCTTAGATCGCAAGCCCATAATTAGTCAATATGGCTGACTGGCTAGCTACTAGTACTGTTAACTAGCCAGATAGCAACAAAGCATTGTTAGCTAGCTAATGTAACCATGAAGAATTGACATCTATCTTACATATTATTCGTTTTAGGTCATTTTTGTCCTGTTTAGCTATCTGGCTAGCTAAATTGTTACGATTCACATATCTAGCTGATAATTGTGACGTCAAACGTTTGCTTTGTGTATATCTTGATTCGTCTATTGTTGCCATTGTCCTGGCTGGAAGGAGGTTCAGTGAATGGGGCTGTGAAGCGTGAGGTAATACAGTAGGGGGAGTGCGAGTGCTTCTTAAATGTATTGCTTTATGCATTCTCCTCACTCGCGTCCACACAAAAACGTACTCAAGAGAACGGAGTGGAGAATACAATCGGAGCATGAGTGTGGAGCATGGTAGTATGTTTGGAAAAACACCCCTAGAGTTTGAGAGCTACAAGCCCCCACTCACCCAGTAATTTTTGAACTGTCCCTAAATTATCCTATTAAAACACTACATGGGAAATACGTCATGAACTCACAACAATTGAAAGTGCAGAGTATAAAACAGTACTTAGCCTAATATATTATGAACAGCCACGATAGCGTCGTCTACTGTTTGGTCTATTTTGAATCAAATTTTCAACTCGCCACCACACTCTACGTATTTCCCACTGGTGTTTCCCAACTGCAGTCCTCAGGTTGCCCCAGCAACACACATTCACATTTTAGAGCCAGACAAGCACGCTTGATTCAATTTGTTTACTAATCCTTCGATTAGTTAAATCAGTCCAGAGCTACAACAACAATGTGTGCTGATTGAACCAAACTAAATAGTTGGAGGATGCGGGCATCGATACCGCTACCTCTCGCATGCTAAGCGAGCGCTCTACCATTTGAGCTAATCCCCCTGTGCCTCCAGCAAGAAGTATGAAATCTCAATGACCGCACTGCCAAATCCCTCGTCCATAAGAAAGGATACTTTTTAACAAGTATGCTTGCTTCAGCTGTCTAAAAGTATTTTTCATGGTAGTTCAGTAAAGGTTGAAGTAGTGATAGGAGTAAGCCCAGTGGTGGAAATAGTTGTATTGTTGGGTTAGTATCCAGAGCTACAACAACAATGTGTGATTGAACCAAACTAAATGGTTGGAGGATGCGGGCATCGATCCCGCAACCTCTCGCATGCTAAGCGAGCGCTCTACCATTTGAGCTAATCCCCCTGTGCCTCCAACAAGAAGTATGAAATCTCAATGACCGCACTGCCAAATCCCTCGTCCATAAGAAAGGATACTTTTTAACAAGTATGCTTGCTTCAGCTGTCTAAAAGTATTTTTCATGGTAGTTCAGTAAAGGTTGAAGTAGTGATAGGAGTAAGCCCAGTGGTGGAAATAGTTGTATTGTTGGGTTAGTATCCAGAGCTACAACAACAATGTGTGCTGATTGAACCAAACTAAATAGTTGGAGGATGCGGGCATCGATCCCGCTACCTCTCGCATGCTAAGCGAGCGCTCTACCATTTGAGCTAATCCCCCTGTGCATCCAACAAGAAGTATGAAATCTCAATGACCACACTGCCAAATCCCTCGTCCATAAGTAAGGATACTTTTTAAAAAGTATGCTTGCTTCAGCTGTCTAAAAGTATTTTTCATGGTAGTTCAGTAAAGGTGGAAGTAGTGACTGCAGTAAGCCCAGTGGTGGAAATTGTTGTATTGTTGGGTTAGTGAGTTTTGGGTGTATGATAGCAGAAAAACCTGCGAGTCTGGAGTTCCCCCTGCTGGCTGTCTGTGGAATAACATTAGGATCAGTTGATCGTGGGGAAATGCATGTTAGTCGCCCGAAACATGGTCACTGTTTTCCTGTCTTTTGTCGTGCTTATGCTCACTGCGTCTCAGTGGATCGCTCCAAGGCCTTTCTACTGTAAGCAGAGGAGAGGACAGCCTTCCAGTAGAATAAATAAGAGTCACAGCTCCCAACATTTACTAACAAATGAACAGCTACTAAATCAAAGATCTGTCTCATAAACTACACATGTGCCTACATGTGATAACCAAAGGGGATTTTTGCATTACCCCAAGCGACCACATAATTTGTCCCTTTAATTGAAGTAATAATTCGGTGGTTTGGTGGGATTTCCTAAATTCCAGTGTGTTTCTGCTTGCCACAACAAAGTCAAAAGAGAGAATGAACTGGCACACAGACTAAGATATTAGGACCTGTTTAGTAGCAAACAGAAGGCTGTCCATCATATCACAAAGCCATTATGACAAGGGCTCCTCCTCCCCTGTAGGATAAATAATAATAATTATGATTTATTCTATATAGCACTTTTCATTACACACAGAATTTCAAAGTAGCTTTAAAAACTCAAATAAACTCAAGGTGATCTGGTACATACTTGGCCGATGGCTTCCAAAGCTTCAGATGATAATAATAAGATGGAGAGTGATGGAGTCTGTAGTTAGAGAGGAGTTGAGGCAGTTCACTTCAGACACTTAGCTTGCACTTGTATGTGCTAGAGAACTGTGCTACATACCAATTATTTTCAATATGTATAAATATAGAGATAGAAATATATGTATGACTCCTGCTCTTTTTGTTTTACCTTTTAATAAATCACTTAAATGGGGATCCCTCTTAATGGTTCATGAGTAATTTGGTATTGTTCGGCATGTTTAACGTTACCTGCCTAAGTACCTTAGATCGCAAGCCCATAATTAGTCAATATGGCTGACTGGCTAGCTACTAGTACTGTTAACTAGCCAGATAGCAACAAAGCATTGTTAGCTAGCTAATGTAACCATGAAGAATTGACATCTATCTTACATATTATTCGTTTTAGGTCATTTTTGTCCTGTTTAGCTATCTGGCTAGCTAAATTGTTACGATTCACATATCTAGCTGATAATTGTGACGTCAAACGTTTGCTTTGTGTATATCTTGATTCGTCTATTGTTGCCATTGTCCTGGCTGGAAGGAGGTTCAGTGAATGGGGCTGTGAAGCGTGAGGTAATACAGTAGGGGGAGTGCGAGTGCTTCTTAAATGTATTGCTTTATGCATTCTCCTCACTCGCGTCCACACAAAAAAGTACTCAAGAGAACGGAGTGGAGAATACAATCGGAGCATAAGTGTGGAGCATGGTAGTATGTTTGGAAAAACACCCCTAGAGTTTGAGAGCTACAAGCCCCCACTCACCCAGTAATTTTTGAACTGTCCCTAAATTATCCTATTAAAACACTACATGGGAAATACGTCATGAACTCACAACAATTGAAAGTGCAGAGTATAAAACAGTACTTAGCCTAATATATTATGAACAGCCACGATAGCGTCGTCTACTGTTTGGTCTATTTTGAATCAATATTTCAACTCGCCACCACACTCTACGTATTTCCCACTGGTGTTTCCCAACTGCAGTCCTCAGGTTGCCCCAGCAACACACATTCACATTTTAGAGCCAGACAAGCACGCTTGATTCAATTTGTTTACTAATCCTTCGATTAGTTAAATCAGTCCAGAGCTACAACAACAATGTGTACTGATTGAACCAAACTAAATAGTTGGAGGATGCGGGAATCAATCCCGCTACCTCTCGCATGCTAAGCGAGCGCTCTACCATTTGAGCTAATCCTCCTGTGCCTCTAACAAGAAGTATGAAATCTCAATGACCGCACTGCCAAATCCCTCGTCCATAAGAAAGGATACTTTTTAACAAGTATGCTTGCTTCAGCTGTCTAAAAGTATTTTTCATGGTAGTTCAGTAAAGGTTGAAGTAGTGATAGGAGTAAGCCCAGTGGTGGAAATAGTTGTATTGTTGGGTTAGTATCCAGAGCTACAACAACAATGTGTGCTGATTGAACCAAACTAAATAGTTAGAGGATGCGGGCATCGATCCCGCTACCGCTCGCATGCTAAGCGAGCGCTCTACCATTTGAGCTAATCCCCCTGTGACTCCAACAAGAAGTATGAAATCTCAATGACCGCACTGCCAAATCCCTCGTCCATAAGAAATGATACTTTTTAACAAGTATGCTTGCTTCAGCTGTCTAAAAGTATTTTTCATGGTAGTTCAGTAAAGGTTGAAGTAGTGATAGGAGTAAGCCCAGTGGTGGAAATAGTTGTATTGTTGGGTTAGTATCCAGAGCTACAACAACAATGTGTGCTGATTGAACCAAACTAAATAGTTGGAGGATGCGGGCATCGATCCCGCTACCTCTCGCATGCTAAGCGAGCACTCTACCATTTGAGCTAATCCCCCTGTGCCTCCAACAAGAAGTATGAAATCTCAATGACCGCACTGCCAAATCCCTCGTCCATAAGAAAGGATACTTTTTAACAAGTATGCTTGCTTCAGCTGTCTAAAAGTATTTTTCATGGTAGTTCAGTAAAGGTTGAAGTAGTGATAGGAGTAAGCCCTGTGGTGGAAATAGTTGTATTGTTGGGTTAGTATCCAGAGCTACAACAACAATGTGTGCTGATTGAACCAAACTAAATAGTTGGAGGATGCGGGCATCGATCCCGCTACCTCTCGCATGCTAAGCGAGCGCTCTACCATTTGAGCTAATCCCCCTGTGCCTCCAACAAGAAGTATGAAATCTCAATGACCGCACTGCCAAATCCCTCGTCCATAAGAAAGGATACTTTTTAACAAGTATGCTTGCTTCAGCTGTCTAAAAGTATTTTTCATGGTAGTTCAGTAAAGGTTGAAGTAGTGATAGGAGTAAGCCCAGTGGTGGAAATAGTTGTATTGTTGGGTTAGTATCCAGAGCTACAACAACAATGTGTGCTGATTGAACCAAACTAAATAGTTGGAGGATGCGGGCATCGATCCCGCTACCTCTCGCATGCTAAGCGAGCGCTCTACAATTTGAGCTAATCCCCCTGTGCCTCCAACAAGAAGTATGAAATCTCAATGACCGCACTGCCAAATCCCTCGTCCATAAGAAAGGATACTTTTTAACAAGTATGCTTGCTTCAGCTGTCTAAAAGTATTTTTCATGGTAGTTCAGTAAAGGTTGAAGTAGTGATAGGAGTAAGCCCTGTGGTGGAAATAGTTGTATTGTTGGGTTAGTATCCAGAGCTACAACAACAATGTGTGCTGATTGAACCAAACTAAATAGTTGGAGGATGCGGGCATCGATCCCGCTACCTCTCGCATGCTAAGCGAGCGCTCTACCATTTGAGCTAATCCCCCTGTGCCTCCAACAAGAAGTATGAAATCTCAATGACCGCACTGCCAAATCCCTCGTCCATAAGAAAGGATACTTTTTAACAAGTATGCTTGCTTCAGCTGTCTAAAAGTATTTTTCATGGTAGTTCAGTAAAGGTTGAAGTAGTGATAGGAGTAAGCCCAGTGGTGGAAATAGTTGTATTGTTGGGTTAGTATCCAGAGCTACAACAAGAATGTGTGCTGATTGAACCAAACTAAATAGTTGGAGGATGCGGGCATCGATCCCGCTACCTCTCACATGCTAAGCGAGCGCTCTACCATTTGAGCTAATCCCCCTGTGCCTCCAACAAGAAGTATGAAATCTCAATGACCGCACTGCCAAATCCCTCGTCCATAAGAAAGGATACTTTTTAACAAGTATGCTTGCTTCAGCTGTCTAAAAGTATTTTTCATGGTAGTTCAGTAAAGGTTGAAGTAGTGGTAGTGATAGGAGTAAGCCCAGTGGTGGAAATAGTTGTATTGTTGGGTTAGTATCCAGAGCTACAACAACAATGTGTGCTGATTGAACCAAACTAAATAGTTGGAGGATGCGGGCATCGATCCCGCTACCTCTCGCATGCTAAGCGAGCGCTCTACCATTTGAGCTAATCCCCCTGTGCATCCAAAAAGAAGTATGAAATCTCAATGACCACACTGCCAAATCCCTCGTCCATAAGTAAGGATACTTTTTTAAAAGTATGCTTGCTTCAGCTGTCTAAAAGTATTCTTCATGGTAGTTCAGTAAAGGTGGAAGTAGTGACTGCAGTAAGCCCAGTGGTGGAAATAGTTGTATTGTTGGGTTAGTGAGTTTTGGGTGTATGATAGCAGAAAAACCTGCGAGTCTGGAGTTCCCCCTGCTGGCTGTCTGTGGAATAACATTAGGATCAGTTGATCGTGGGGAAATGCATGTTAGTCGCCCGAAACATGGCCACTGTTTTCCTGTCTTTTGTCGTGCTTATGCTCACTGCGTCTCAGTGGATCGCTCCAAGGCCTTTCTACTGTAAGCAGAGGAGAGGACAGCCTTCCAGTAGAATAAATAAGAGTCACAGCTCCCAACATTTACTAACAAATGAACAGCTACTAAATCAAAGATCTGTCTCATAAACTACACATGTGCCTACATGTGATAACCAAAGGGGATTTTTGCATTACCCCAAGCGACCACATAATTTGTCCCTTTAATTGAAGTAATAATTCGGTGGTTTGGTGGGATTTCCTAAATTCCAGTGTGTTTCTGCTTGCCACAACAAAGTCAAAAGAGAGAATGAACTGGCACACAGACTAAGATATTAGGACCTGTTTAGTAGCAAACAGAAGGCTGTCCATCATATCGCAAAGCCATTATGACAAGGGCTCCTCCTCCCCTGTAGGATAAATAATAATAATAATGATTTATTCTATATAGCACTTTTCATTACACACAGAATCTCAAAGTAGCTTTAAAAACTCAAATAAACTCAAGGTGATCTGGTACATACTTGGCCGATGGCTTCCAAAGCTTCAGATGATAATAATAAGATGGAGAGTGATGGAGTCTGTAGTTAGAGAGGAGTTGAGGCAGTTCACTTCAGATACTTAGCTTGCACTTGTATGTGCTAGAGAACTGTGCTACATACCAATTATTTTCAATATGTATAAATATAGAGATAGAAATATATGTATGACTCCTGCTCTTTTTGTTTTACCTTTTAATAAATCACTTAAATGGGGATCCCTCTTAATGGTTCATGAGTAATTTGGTATTGTTCGGCATGTTTAACGTTACCTGCCTAAGTACCTTAGATCGCAAGCCCATAATTAGTCAATAGGGCTGACTGGCTAGCTACTAGTACTGTTAACTAGCCAGATAGCAACAAAGCATTGTTAGCTAGCTAATGTAACCATGAAGAATTGACATCTATCTTACATATTATTCGTTTTAGGTCATTTTTGTCCTGTTTAGCTATCTGGCTAGCTAAATTGTTACGATTCACATATCTAGCTGATAATTGTGACGTCAAACGTTTGCTTTGTGTATATCTTGATTCGTCTATTGTTGCCATTGTCCTGGCTGGAAGGAGGTTCAGTGAATGGGGCTGTGAAGCGTGAGGTAATACAGTAGGGGGAGTGCGAGTGCTTCTTAAATGTATTGCTTTATGCATTCTCCTCACTCGCGTCCACACAAAAACGTACTCAAGAGAACGGAGTGGAGAATACAATCGGAGCATGAGTGTGGAGCATCGTAGTATGTTTGGAAAAACACCCCTAGAGTTTGAGAGCTACAAGCCCCCACTCACCCAGTAATTTTTGAACTGTCCCTAAATTATCCTATTAAAACACTACATGGGAAATACGTCATGAACTCACAACAATTGAAAGTGCAGAGTATAAAACAGTACTTAGCCTAATATATTATGAACAGCCACGATAGCGTCGTCTACTGTTTGGTCTATTTTGAATCAATATTTCAACTCGCCACCACACTCTACGTATTTCCCACTGGTGTTTCCCAACTGCAGTCCTCAGGTTGCCCCAGCAACACACATTCACATTTTAGAGCCAGACAAGCACGCTTGATTCAATTTGTTTACTAATCCTTCGATTAGTTAAATCAGTCCAGAGCTACAACAACAATGTGTGCTGATTGAACCAAACTAAATAGTTGGAGGATGCGGGCATCGATCCCGCTACCTCTCGCATGCTAAGCAATCGCTCTACCATTTGAGCTAATCCCCCTGTTCCTCCAACAAGAAGTATGAAATCTCAATGACCGCACTGCCAAATCCCTCGTCCATAAGAAAGGATACTTTTTAACAAGTATGCTTGCTTCAGCTGTCTAAAAGTATTTTTCATGGTAGTTCAGTAAAGGTTGAAGTAGTGATAGGAGTAAGCCCAGTGGTGGAAATAGTTGTATTGTTGGGTTAGTATCCAGAGCTACAACAACAATGTGTGCTGATTGAACCAAACTAAATAGTTGGAGGATGCGGGCATCGATCCCGCTACCTCTCGCATGCTAAGCGAGCGCTCCACCATTTGAGCTAATCCCCCTGTGCCACCAACAAGAAGTATGAAATCTCAATGACCGCACTGCCAAATCCCTCGTCCATAAGAAAGGATACTTTTTAACAAGTATGCTTGCTTCAGCTGTCTAAAAGTATTTTTCATGGTAGTTCAGTAAAGGTTGAAGTAGTGATAGGAGTAAGCCCAGTGGTGGAAATAGTTGTATTGTTGGGTTAGTATCCAGAGCTACAACAACAATGTGTGCTGATTGAACCAAACTAAATAGTTGGAGGATGCGGGCATCGATCCCGCTACCTCTCACATGCTAAGCGAGCGCTCTACCATTTGAGCCAATCCCCCTGTGCCTCCAACAAGAAGTATGAAATCTCAATGACCGCACTGCCAAATTCCTCCTCCATAAGAAAGGATACTTTTTAACAAATATGCTTGCTTCAGCTGTCTAAAAGTATTTTTCATGGTAGTTCAGTAAAGGTTGAAGTAGTGATAGGAGTAAGCCCAGTGGTGGAAATAGTTGTATTGTTGGGTTAGTGAGTTTTGGGTGTATGATAGCAGAAAAACCTGCGAGTCTGGAGTTCCCCCTGCTGGCTGTCTGTGGAATAACATTAGGATCAGTTGATCGTGGGGAAATGCATGTTAGTCGCCCGAAACATGGTCACTGTTTTCCTGTCTTTTGTCGTGCTTATGCTCACTGCGTCTCAGTGGATCGCTCCAAGGCCTTTCTACTGTAAGCAGAGGAGAGGACAGCCTTCCAGTAGAATAAATAAGAGTCACAGCTCCCAACATTTACTAACAAATGAACAGCTACTAAATCAAAGATCTGTCTCATAAACTACACATGTGCCTACATGTGATAACCAAAGGGGATTTTTGCATTACCCCAAGCGACCACATAATTTGTCCCTTTAATTGAAGTAATAATTCGGTGGTTTGGTGGGATTTCCTAAATTCCAGTGTGTTTCTGCTTGCCACAACAAAGTCAAAAGAGAGAATGAACTGGCACACAGACTAAGATATTAGGACCTGTTTAGTAGCAAACAGAAGGCTGTCCATCATATCGCAAAGCCATTATGACAAGGGCTCCTCCTCCCCTGTAGGATAAATAATAATAATAATGATTTATTCTATATAGCACTTTTCATTACACACAGAATCTCAAAGTAGCTTTAAAAACTCAAATAAACTCAAGGTGATCTGGTACATACTTGGCCGATGGCTTCCAAAGCTTCAGATGATAATAATAAGATGGAGAGTGATGGAGTCTGTAGTTAGAGAGGAGTTGAGGCAGTTCACTTCAGATACTTAGCTTGCACTTGTATGTGCTAGAGAACTGTGCTACATACCAATTATTTTCAATATGTATAAATATAGAGATAGAAATATATGTATGACTCCTGCTCTTTTTGTTTTACCTTTTAATAAATCACTTAAATGGGGATCCCTCTTAATGGTTCATGAGTAATTTGGTATTGTTCGGCATGTTTAACGTTACCTGCCTAAGTACCTTAGATCGCAAGCCCATAATTAGTCAATAGGGCTGACTGGCTAGCTACTAGTACTGTTAACTAGCCAGATAGCAACAAAGCATTGTTAGCTAGCTAATGTAACCATGAAGAATTGACATCTATCTTACATATTATTCGTTTTAGGTCATTTTTGTCCTGTTTAGCTATCTGGCTAGCTAAATTGTTACGATTCACATATCTAGCTGATAATTGTGACGTCAAACGTTTGCTTTGTGTATATCTTGATTCGTCTATTGTTGCCATTGTCCTGGCTGGAAGGAGGTTCAGTGAATGGGGCTGTGAAGCGTGAGGTAATACAGTAGGGGGAGTGCGAGTGCTTCTTAAATGTATTGCTTTATGCATTCTCCTCACTCGCGTCCACACAAAAACGTACTCAAGAGAACGGAGTGGAGAATACAATCGGAGCATGAGTGTGGAGCATCGTAGTATGTTTGGAAAAACACCCCTAGAGTTTGAGAGCTACAAGCCCCCACTCACCCAGTAATTTTTGAACTGTCCCTAAATTATCCTATTAAAACACTACATGGGAAATACGTCATGAACTCACAACAATTGAAAGTGCAGAGTATAAAACAGTACTTAGCCTAATATATTATGAACAGCCACGATAGCGTCGTCTACTGTTTGGTCTATTTTGAATCAATATTTCAACTCGCCACCACACTCTACGTATTTCCCACTGGTGTTTCCCAACTGCAGTCCTCAGGTTGCCCCAGCAACACACATTCACATTTTAGAGCCAGACAAGCACGCTTGATTCAATTTGTTTACTAATCCTTCGATTAGTTAAATCAGTCCAGAGCTACAACAACAATGTGTGCTGATTGAACCAAACTAAATAGTTGGAGGATGCGGGCATCGATCCCGCTACCTCTCGCATGCTAAGCAATCGCTCTACCATTTGAGCTAATCCCCCTGTTCCTCCAACAAGAAGTATGAAATCTCAATGACCGCACTGCCAAATCCCTCGTCCATAAGAAAGGATACTTTTTAACAAGTATGCTTGCTTCAGCTGTCTAAAAGTATTTTTCATGGTAGTTCAGTAAAGGTTGAAGTAGTGATAGGAGTAAGCCCAGTGGTGGAAATAGTTGTATTGTTGGGTTAGTATCCAGAGCTACAACAACAATGTGTGCTGATTGAACCAAACTAAATAGTTGGAGGATGCGGGCATCGATCCCGCTACCTCTCGCATGCTAAGCGAGCGCTCCACCATTTGAGCTAATCCCCCTGTGCCACCAACAAGAAGTATGAAATCTCAATGACCGCACTGCCAAATCCCTCGTCCATAAGAAAGGATACTTTTTAACAAGTATGCTTGCTTCAGCTGTCTAAAAGTATTTTTCATGGTAGTTCAGTAAAGGTTGAAGTAGTGATAGGAGTAAGCCCAGTGGTGGAAATAGTTGTATTGTTGGGTTAGTATCCAGAGCTACAACAACAATGTGTGCTGATTGAACCAAACTAAATAGTTGGAGGATGCGGGCATCGATCCCGCTACCTCTCACATGCTAAGCGAGCGCTCTACCATTTGAGCCAATCCCCCTGTGCCTCCAACAAGAAGTATGAAATCTCAATGACCGCACTGCCAAATTCCTCCTCCATAAGAAAGGATACTTTTTAACAAATATGCTTGCTTCAGCTGTCTAAAAGTATTTTTCATGGTAGTTCAGTAAAGGTTGAAGTAGTGATAGGAGTAAGCCCAGTGGTGGAAATAGTTGTATTGTTGGGTTAGTGAGTTTTGGGTGTATGATAGCAGAAAAACCTGCGAGTCTGGAGTTCCCCCTGCTGGCTGTCTGTGGAATAACATTAGGATCAGTTGATCGTGGGGAAATGCATGTTAGTCGCCCGAAACATGGTCACTGTTTTCCTGTCTTTTGTCGTGCTTATGCTCACTGCGTCTCAGTGGATCGCTCCAAGGCCTTTCTACTGTAAGCAGAGGAGAGGACAGCCTTCCAGTAGAATAAATAAGAGTCACAGCTCCCAACATTTACTAACAAATGAACAGCTACTAAATCAAAGATCTGTCTCATAAACTACACATGTGCCTACATGTGATAACCAAAGGGGATTTTTGCATTACCCCAAGCGACCACATAATTTGTCCCTTTAATTGAAGTAATAATTCGGTGGTTTGGTGGGATTTCCTAAATTCCAGTGTGTTTCTGCTTGCCACAACAAAGTCAAAAGAGAGAATGAACTGGCACACAGACTAAGATATTAGGACCTGTTTAGTAGCAAACAGAAGGCTGTCCATCATATCGCAAAGCCATTATGACAAGGGCTCCTCCTCCCCTCTAGGATAAATAATAATAATTATAATTTATTCTATATAGCACTTTTCATTACACACAGAATCTCAAAGTAGCTTTAAAAACTCAAATAAACTCAAGGTGATCTGTTACATACTTGGCCGATGGCTTCCAAAGCTTCAGATGATAATAATAAGATGGAGAGTGATGGAGTCTGTAGTTAGAGAGGAGTTGAGGCAGTTCACTTCAGATACTTAGCTTGCACTTGTATGTGCTAGAGAACTGTGCTACATACCAATTATTTTCAATATGTATAAATATAGAGATAGAAATATATGTATGACTCCTGCTCTTTTTGTTTTACCTTTTAATAAATCACTTAAATGGGGATCCCTCTTAATGGTTCATGAGTAATTTGGTATTGTTCGGCATGTTTAACGTTACCTGCCTAAGTACCTTAGATCGCAAGCCCATAATTAGTCAATAGGGCTGACTGGCTAGCTACTAGTACTGTTAGCTAGCCAGATAGCAACAAAGCATTGTTAGCTAGCTAATGTAACCATGAAGAATTGACATCTATCTTACATATTATTCGTTTTAGGTCATTTTTGTCCTGTTTAGCTATCTGGCTAGCTAAATTGTTACGATTCACATATCTAGCTGATAATTGTAACGTCAAACGTTTGCTTTGTGTATATCTTGATTCGTCTATTGTTGCCATTGTCCTGGCTGGAAGGAGCTGTGAAGCGTGAGGTAATACAGTAGGGGGAGTGCGAGTGCTTCTTAAATGTATTGCTTTATGCACTCTCCTCACTCGCGTCCACACAAAAACGTACTCAAGAGAACGGAGTGGAGAATACAATCGGAGCATGAGTGTGGAGCATGGTAGTATGTTTGGAAAAACACCCCTAGAGTTTGAGAGCTACAAGCCCCCACTCACCCAGTAATTTTTGAACTGTCCCTAAATTATCCTATTAAAACACTACATGGGAAATAAGTCATGAACTCACAACAATTGAAAGTGCAGAGTATAAAACAGTACTTAGCCTAATATATTATGAACAGCCACGATAGCGTCGTCTACTGTTTGGTCTATTTTGAATCAATATTTCAACTCGCCACCACACTCTACGTATTTCCCACTGGTGTTTCCCAACTGCAGTCCTCAGGTTGCCCCAGCAACACACATTCACATTTTAGAGCCAGACAAGCACGCTTGATTCAATTTGTTTACTAATCCTTCGATTAGTTAAATCAGTCCAGAGCTACAACAACAATGTGTGCTGATTGAACCAAACTAAATAGTTGGAGGATGCGGGCATCGATCCCGCTACCGCTCGCATGCTAAGCGAGCGCTCTACCATTTGAGCTAATCCCCCTGTGCATCCAACAAGAAGTATGAAATCTCAATGACCACACTGCCAAATCCCTCGTCCATAAGTAAGGATACTTTTTAAAAAGTATGCTTGCTTCAGCTGTCTAAAAGTATTTTTCATGGTAGTTCAGTAAAGGTGGAAGTAGTGACTGCAGTAAGCCCAGTGGTGGAAATAGTTGTATTGTTGGGTTAGTGAGTTTTGGGTGTATGATAGCAGAAAAACCTGCGAGTCTGGAGTTCCCCCTGCTGGCTGTCTGTGGAATAACATTAGGATCAGTTGATCGTGGGGAAATGCATGTTAGTCGCCCGAAACATGGTCACTGTTTTCCTGTCTTTTGTCGTGCTTATGCTCACTGCGTCTCAGTGGATCGCTCCAAGGCCTTTCTACTGTAAGCAGAGGAGAGGACAGCCTTCCAGTAGAATAAATAAGAGTCACAGCTCCCAACATTTACTAACAAATGAACAGCTACTAAATCAAAGATCTGTCTCATAAACTACACATGTGCCTACATGTGATAACCAAAGGGGATTTTTGCATTACCCCAAGCGACCACATAATTTGTCCCTTTAATTGAAGTAATAATTTGGTGGTTTGGTGGGATTTCCTAAATTCCAGTGTGTTTCTGCTTGCCACAACAAAGTCAAAAGAGAGAATGAACTGGCACACAGACTAAGATATTAGGACCTGTTTAGTAGCAAACAGAAGGCTGTCCATCATATCGCAAAGCCATTATGACAAGGGCTCCTCCTCCCCTCTAGGATAAATAATAATAATTATAATTTATTCTATATAGCACTTTTCATTACACACAGAATCTCAAAGTAGCTTTAAAAACTCAAATAAACTCAAGGTGATCTGTTACATACTTGGCCGATGGCTTCCAAAGCTTCAGATGATAATAATAAGATGGAGAGTGATGGAGTCTGTAGTTAGAGAGGAGTTGAGGCAGTTCACTTCAGATACTTAGCTTGCACTTGTATGTGCTAGAGAACTGTGCTACATACCAATTATTTTCAATATGTATAAATATAGAGATAGAAATATATGTATGACTCCTGCTCTTTTTGTTTTACCTTTTAATAAATCACTTAAATGGGGATCCCTCTTAATGGTTCATGAGTAATTTGGTATTGTTCGGCATGTTTAACGTTACCTGCCTAAGTACCTTAGATCGCAAGCCCAGAATTAGTCAATAGGGCTGACTGGCTAGCTACTAGTACTGTTAACTAGCCAGATAGCAACAAAGCATTGTTAGCTAGCTAATGTAACCATGAAGAATTGACATCTATCTTACATATTATTCGTTTTAGGTCATTTTTGTCCTGTTTAGCTATCTGGCTAGCTAAATTGTTACGATTCACATATCTAGCTGATAATTGTGACGTCAAACGTTTGCTTTGTGTATATCTTGATTCGTCTATTGTTGCCATTGTCCTGGCTGGAAGGAGGTTCAGTGAATGGGGCTGTGAAGCGTGAGGTAATACAGTAGGGGGAGTGCGAGTGCTTCTTAAATGTATTGCTTTATGCATTCTCCTCACTCGCGTCCACACAAAAACGTACTCAAGAGAACGGAGTGGAGAATACAATCGGAGCATGAGTGTGGAGCATGGTAGTATGTTTGGAAAAACACCCCTAGAGTTTGAGAGCTACAAGCCCCCACTCACCCAATAATTTTTGAACTGTCCCTAAATTATCCTATTAAAACACTACATGGGAAATACGTCATGAACTCACAACAATTGAAAGTGCAGAGTATAAAACAGTACTTAGCCTGATATATTATGAACAGCCACGATAGCGTCGTCTACTGTTTGGTCTATTTTGAATCAATATTTCAACTCGCCACCACACTCTACCTTCCACTGGTGTTTCCCAACTGTTGCCCCAGCAACACACATTCACATTTTAGAGCCAGACAAGCACGCTTGATTCAATTTGTTTACTAATCCTTCGATTAGTTAAATCAGTCCAGAGCTACAACAACAATGTGTGCTGATTGAACCAAACTAAGTAGTTGGAGGATGCGGGCATCGATCCCGCTACCTCTCGCATGCTAAGCGAGCGCTCTACCATTTGAGCTAATCCCCCTGTGCCTCTGACAAGAAGTATGAAATCTCAATGACCGCACTGCCAAATCCCTTGTCCATAAGAAAGGATACTTTTTAACAAGTATGCTTGCTTCAGCTGTCTAAAAGTATTTTTCATGGTAGTTCAGTAAAGGTGGAAGTAGTGACTGCAGTAAGCCCAGTGGTGGAAATAGTTGTATTGTTGGGTTAGTGAGTTTTGGGTGTATGATAGCAGAAAAACCTGCGAGTCTGGAGTTCCCCCTGCTGGCTGTCTGTGGAATAACATTAGGATCAGTTGATCGTGGGGAAATGCATATTAGTCGCCCGAAACATGGTCACTGTTTTCCTGTCTTTTGTCGTGCTTATGCTCACTGCGTCTCAGTGGATCGCTCCAAGGCCTTTCTACTGTAAGCAGAGGAGAGGACAGCCTTCCAGTAGAATAAATAAGAGTCACAGCTCCCAACATTTACTAACAAATGAACAGCTACTAAATCAAAGATCTGTCTCATAAACTACACATGTGCCTACATGTGATAACCAAAGGGGATTTTTGCATTACCCCAAGCGACCACATAATTTGTCCCTTTAATTGAAGTAATAATTCGGTGGTTTGGTGGGATTTCCTAAATTCCAGTGTGTTTCTGCTTGCCACAACAAAGTCAAAAGAGAGAATGAACTGGCACACAGACTAAGATATTAGGACCTGTTTAGTAGCAAACAGAAGGCTGTCCATCATATCGCAAAGCCATTATGACAAGGGCTCCTCCTCCCCTGTAGGATAAATAATAATAATTATGATTTATTCTATATAGCACTTTTCATTACACACAGAATCTCAAAGTAGCTTTAAAAACTCAAATAAACTCAAGGTGATCTGGTACATACTTGGCCGATGGCTTCCAAAGCTTCAGATGATAATAATAAGATGGAGAGTGATGGAGTCTGTAGTTAGAGAGGAGTTGAGGCAGTTCACTTCAGATACTTAGCTTGCACTTGTATGTGCTAGAGAACTGTGCTACATACCAATTATTTTCAATATGTATAAATATAGAGATAGAAATATATGTATGACTCCTGCTCTTTTTGTTTTACCTTTTAATAAAGCACTTAAATGGGATCCCTCTTAATGGTTCATGAGTAATTTGGTATTGTTCGGCATGTTTAACGTTACCTGCCTAAGTACCTTAGATCGCAAGCCCATAATTAGTCAATAGGGCTGACTGGCTAGCTACTAGTACTGTTAACTAGCCAGATAGCAACAAAGCATTGTTAGCTAGCTAATGTAACCATGAAGAATTGACATCTATCTTACATATTATTCGTTTTAGGTCATTTTTGTCCTGTTTAGCTATCTGGCTAGCTAAATTGTTACGATTCACATATCTAGCTGATAATTGTGACGTCAAACGTTTGCTTTGTGTATATCTTGATTCGTCTATTGTTGCCATTGTCCTGGCTGGAAGGAGCTGTGAAGCTGAGGTAATACAGTAGGGGGAGTGCGAGTGCTTCTTAAATGTATTGCTTTATGCATTCTCCTCACTCGCGTCCACACAAAAACGTACTCAAGAGAACGGAGTGGAGAATACAATCGGAGCATGAGTGTGGAGCATGGTAGTATGTTTGGAAAAACACCCCTAGAGTTTGAGAGCTACAAGTCCCCACTCACCCAGTAATTTTTGAACTGTCCCTAAATTATCCTATTAAAACACTACATGGGAAATACGTCATGAACTCACAACAATTGAAAGTGCAGAGTATAAAACAGTACTTAGCCTAATATATTATGAACAGCCACGATAGCGTCGTCTACTGTTTGGTCTATTTTGAATCAATATTTCAACTCGCCACCACACTCTACGTATTTCCCACTGGTGTTTCCCAACTGCAGTCCTCAGGTTGCCCCAGCAACACACATTCACATTTTAGAGCCAGACAAGCACGCTTGATTCAATTTGTTTACTAATCCTTCGATTAGTTAAATCAGTCCAGAGCTACAACAACAATGTGTGCTGATTGAACCAAACTAAATAGTTGGAGGATGCGGGCATCGATCCCGCTACCTCTCGCATGCTAAGCGAGCGCTCTACCATTTGAGCTAATCCCCCTGTTGCATCCAACAAGAAGTATGAAATCTCAATGACCACACTGCCAAATCCCTCGTCCATAAGTAAGGATACTTTTTAAAAAGTATGCTTGCTTCAGCTGTCTAAAAGTATTTTTCATGGTAGTTCAGTAAAGGTGGAAGTAGTGACTGCAGTAAGCCCAGTGGTGGAAATAGTTGTATTGTTGGGTTAGTGAGTTTTGGGTGTATGATAGCAGAAAAACCTGCGAGTCTGGAGTTCCCCCTGCTGGCTGTCTGTGGAATAACATTAGGATCAGTTGATCGTGGGGAAATGCATATTAGTCGCCCGAAACATGGTCACTGTTTTCCTGTCTTTTGTCGTGCTTATGCTCACTGCATCTCAATGGATCGCTCCAAGGCCTTTCTACTGTAAGCAGAGGAGAGGACAGCCTTCCAGTAGAATAAATAAGAGTCACAGCTCCCAACATTTACTAACAAATGAACAGCTACTAAATCAAAGATCTGTCTCATAAACTACACATGTGCCTACATGTGATAACCAAAGGGGATTTTTGCATTACCCCAAGCGACCACATAATTTGTCCCTTTAATTGAAGTAATAATTCGGTGGTTTGGTGGGATTTCCTAAATTCCAGTGTGTTTCTGCTTGCCACAACAAAGTCAAAAGAGAGAATGAACTGGCACACAGACTAAGATATTAGGACCTGTTTAGTAGCAAACAGAAGGCTGTCCATCATATCGCAAAGCCATTATGACAAGGGCTCCTCCTCCCCTGTAGGATAAATAATAATAATTATAATTTATTCTATATAGCACTTTTCATTACACACAGAATCTCAAAGTAGCTTTAAAAACTCAAATAAACTCAAGGTGATCTGTTACATACTTGGCCGATGGCTTCCAAAGCTTCAGATGATAATAATAAGATGGAGAGTGATGGAGTCTGTAGTTAGAGAGGAGTTGAGGCAGTTCACTTCAGATACTTAGCTTGCACTTGTATGTGCTAGAGAACTGTGCTACATACCAATTATTTTCAATATGTATAAATATAGAGATAGAAATATATGTATGACTCCTGCTCTTTTTGTTTTACCTTTTAATAAATCACTTAAATGGGGATCCCTCTTAATGGTTCATGAGTAATTTGGTATTGTTCGGCATGTTTAACGTTACCTGCCTAAGTACCTTAGATCGCAAGCCCATAATTAGTCAATAGGGCTGACTGGCTAGCTACTAGTACTGTTAACTAGCCAGATAGCAACAAAGCATTGTTAGCTAGCTAATGTAACCATGAAGAATTGACATCTATCTTACATATTATTCGTTTTAGGTCATTTTTGTCCTGTTTAGCTATCTGGCTAGCTAAATTGTTACGATTCACATATCTAGCTGATAATTGTGACGTCAAACGTTTGCTTTGTGTATATCTTGATTCGTCTATTGTTGCCATTGTCCTGGCTGGAAGGAGCTGTGAAGCGTGAGGTAATACAGTAGGGGGAGTGCGAGTGCTTCTTAAATGTATTGCTTTATGCATTCTCCTCACTCGCGTCCACACAAAAACGTACTCAAGAGAACGGAGTGGAGAATACAATCGGAGCATGAGTGTGGAGCATGGTAGTATGTTTGGAAAAACACCCCTAGAGTTTGAGAGCTACAAGTCCCCACTCACCCAGTAATTTTTGAACTGTCCCTAAATTATCCTATTAAAACACTACATGGGAAATACGTCATGAACTCACAACAATTGAAAGTGCAGAGTATAAAACAGTACTTAGCCTAATATATTATGAACAGCCACGATAGCGTCGTCTACTGTTTGGTCTATTTTGAATCAATATTTCAACTCGCCACCACACTCTACGTATTTCCCACTGGTGTTTCCCAACTGCAGTCCTCAGGTTGCCCCAGCAACACACATTCACATTTTAGAGCCAGACAAGCACGCTTGATTCAATTTGTTTACTAATCCTTCGATTAGTTAAATCAGTCCAGAGCTACAACAACAATGTGTGCTGATTGAACCAAACTAAATAGTTGGAGGATGCGGGCATCGATCCCGCTACCTCTCGCATGCTAAGCGAGCGCTCTACCATTTGAGCTAATCCCCCTGTGCCTCCAACAAGAAGTATGAAATCTCAATGACCGCACTGCCAAATCCCTCGTCCATAAGAAAGGATACTTTTTAACAAGTATGCTTGCTTCAGCTGTCTAAAAGTATTTTTCATGGTAGTTCAGTAAAGGTTGAAGTAGTGATAGGAGTAAGCCCAGTGGTGGAAATAGTTGTATTGTTATCCAGATCTACAACAACAATGTGTGCTGATTGAACCAAACTAAATAGTTGGAGGATGCGGGCATCGATCCCGCTACCTCTCGCATGCTAAGCGAGCGCTCTACCATTTGAGCCAATCCCCCTGTGCCTCCAACAAGAAGTATGAAATCTCAATGACCGCACTGCCAAATCCCTCGTCCATAAGAAAGGATACTTTTTAACAAGTATGCTTGCTTCAGCTGTCTAAAAGTATTTTTCATGGTAGTTCAGTAAAGGTTGAAGTAGTTATAGGAGTAAGCCCAGTGGTGGAAATAGTTGTATTGTTGGGTTAGTATCCAGAGCTACAACAACAATGTGTGCTGATTGAACCAAACTAAGTAGTTGGAGGATGCGGGCATCGATCCCGCTACCTCTCGCATGCTAAGCGAGCGCTCTACCATTTGAGCTAATCCCCCTGTGCATCCAACAAGAAGTATGAAATCTCAATGACCACACTGCCAAATCCCTCGTCCATAAGTAAGGATACTTTTTAAAAAGTATGCTTGCTTCAGCTGTCTAAAAGTATTCTTCATGGTAGTTCAGTAAAGGTGGAAGTAGTGACTGCAGTAAGCCCAGTGGTGGAAATAGTTGTATTGTTGGGTTAGTGAGTTTTGGGTGTATGATAGCAGAAAAACCTGCGAGTCTGGAGTTCCCCCTGCTGGCTGTCTGTGGAATAACATTAGGATCAGTTGATCGTGGGGAAATGCATGTTAGTCGCCCGAAACATGGTCACTGTTTTCCTGTCTTTTGTCGTGCTTATGCTCACTGCGTCTCAGTGGATCGCTCCAAGGCCTTTCTACTGTAAGCAGAGGAGAGGACAGCCTTCCAGTAGAATAAATAAGAGTCACAGCTCCCAACATTTACTAACAAATGAACAGCTACTAAATCAAAGATCTGTCTCATAAACTACACATGTGCCTACATGTGATAACCAAAGGGGATTTTTGCATTACCCCAAGCGACCACATAATTTGTCCCTTTAATTGAAGAAATAATTTGGTGGTTTGGTGGGATTTCCTAAATTCCAGTGTGTTTCTGCTTGCCACAACAAAGTCAAAAGAGAGAATGAACTGGCACACAGACTAAGATATTAGGACCTGTTTAGTAGCAAACAGAAGGCTGTCCATCATATCGCAAAGCCATTATGACAAGGGCTCCTCCTCCCCTGTAGGATAAATAATAATAATTATGATTTATTCTATATAGCACTTTTCATTACACACAGAATCTCAAAGTAGCTTTAAAAACTCAAATAAACTCAAGGTGATCTGGTACATACTTGGCCGATGGCTTCCAAAGCTTCAGATGATAATAATAAGATGGAGAGTGATGGAGTCTGTAGTTAGAGAGGAGTTGAGGCAGTTCACTTCAGATACTTAGCTTGCACTTGTATGTGCTAGAGAACTGTGCTACATACCAATTATTTTCAATATGTATAAATATAGAGATAGAAATATATGTATGACTCCTGCTCTTTTTGTTTTACCTTTTAATAAATCACTTAAATGGGGATCCCTCTTAATGGTTCATGAGTAATTTGGTATTGTTCGGCATGTTTAACGTTACCTGCCTAAGTACCTTAGATTGCAAGCCCATAATTAGTCAATAGGGCTGACTGGCTAGCTACTAGTACTGTTAACTAGCCAGATAGCAACAAAGCATTGTTAGCTAGCTAATGTAACCATGAAGAATTGACATCTATCTTACATATTATTCGTTTTAGGTCATTTTTGTCCTGTTTAGCTATCTGGCTAGCTAAATTGTTACGATTCACATATCTAGCTGATAATTGTGACGTCAAACGTTTGCTTTGTGTATATCTTGATTCGTCTATTGTTGCCATTGTCCGGGCTGGAAGGAGGTTCAGTGAATGGGGCTGTGAAGCGTGAGGTAATACAGTAGGGGGAGTGCGAGTGCTTCTTAAATGTATTGCTTTATGCATTCTCCTCACTCGCGTCCACACAAAAACGTACTCAAGAGAACGGAGTGGAGAATACAATCGGAGCATGAGTGTGGAGCATGGTAGTATGTTTGGAAAAACACCCCTAGAGTTTGAGAGCTACAAGCCCCCACTCACCCAATAATTTTTGAACTGTCCCTAAATTATCCTATTAAAACACTACATGGGAAATACGTCATGAACTCACAACAATTGAAAGTGCAGAGTATAAAACAGTACTTAGCCTGATATATTATGAACAGCCACGATAGCGTCGTCTACTGTTTGGTCTATTTTGAATCAATATTTCAACTCGCCACCACACTCTACCTTCCACTGGTGTTTCCCAACTGCAGTCCTCAGGTTGCCCCAGCAACACACATTCACATTTTAGAGCCAGACAAGCACGCTTGATTCAATTTGTTTACTAATCCTTCGATTAGTTAAATCAGTCCAGAGCTACAACAACAATGTGTGCTGATTGAACCAAACTAAGTAGTTGGAGGATGCGGGCATCGATCCCGCTACCTCTCGCATGCTAAGCGAGCGCTCTACCATTTGAGCTAATCCCCCTGTGCCTCTGACAAGAAGTATGAAATCTCAATGACCGCACTGCCAAATCCCTTGTCCATAAGAAAGGATACTTTTTAACAAGTATGCTTGCTTCAGCTGTCTAAAAGTATTTTTCATGGTAGTTCAGTAAAGGTGGAAGTAGTGACTGCAGTAAGCCCAGTGGTGGAAATAGTTGTATTGTTGGGTTAGTGAGTTTTGGGTGTATGATAGCAGAAAAACCTGCGAGTCTGGAGTTCCCCCTGCTGGCTGTCTGTGGAATAACATTAGGATCAGTTGATCGTGGGGAAATGCATATTAGTCGCCCGAAACATGGTCACTGTTTTCCTGTCTTTTGTCGTGCTTATGCTCACTGCGTCTCAGTGGATCGCTCCAAGGCCTTTCTACTGTAAGCAGAGGAGAGGACAGCCTTCCAGTAGAATAAATAAGAGTCACAGCTCCCAACATTTACTAACAAATGAACAGCTACTAAATCAAAGATCTGTCTCATAAACTACACATGTGCCTACATGTGATAACCAAAGGGGATTTTTGCATTACCCCAAGCGACCACATAATTTGTCCCTTTAATTGAAGTAATAATTCGGTGGTTTGGTGGGATTTCCTAAATTCCAGTGTGTTTCTGCTTGCCACAACAAAGTCAAAAGAGAGAATGAACTGGCACACAGACTAAGATATTAGGACCTGTTTAGTAGCAAACAGAAGGCTGTCCATCATATCGCAAAGCCATTATGACAAGGGCTCCTCCTCCCCTGTAGGATAAATAATAATAATTATGATTTATTCTATATAGCACTTTTCATTACACACAGAATCTCAAAGTAGCTTTAAAAACTCAAATAAACTCAAGGTGATCTGGTACATACTTGGCCGATGGCTTCCAAAGCTTCAGATGATAATAATAAGATGGAGAGTGATGGAGTCTGTAGTTAGAGAGGAGTTGAGGCAGTTCACTTCAGATACTTAGCTTGCACTTGTATGTGCTAGAGAACTGTGCTACATACCAATTATTTTCAATATGTATAAATATAGAGATAGAAATATATGTATGACTCCTGCTCTTTTTGTTTTACCTTTTAATAAATCACTTAAATGGGATCCCTCTTAATGGTTCATGAGTAATTTGGTATTGTTCGGCATGTTTAACGTTACCTGCCTAAGTACCTTAGATCGCAAGCCCATAATTAGTCAATATGGCTGACTGGCTAGCTACTAGTACTGTTAACTAGCCAGATAGCAACAAAGCATTGTTAGCTAGCTAATGTAACCATGAAGAATTGACATCTATCTTACATATTATTCATTTTAGGTCATTTTTGTCCTGTTTAGCTATCTGGCTAGCTAAATTGTTACGATTCACATATCTAGCTGATAATTGTGACGTCAAACGTTTGCTTTGTGTATATCTTGATTCGTCTATTGTTGCCATTGTCCTGGCTGGAAGGAGGTTCAGTGAATGGGGCTGTGAAGCGTGAGGTAATACAGTAGGGGGAGTGCGAGTGCTTCTTAAATGTATTGCTTTATGCATTCTCCTCACTCGCGTCCACACAAAAACGTACTCAAGAGAACGGAGTGGAGAATACAATCGGAGCATGAGTGTGGAGCATGGTAGTATGTTTGGAAAAACACCCCTAGAGTTTGAGAGCTACAAGCCCCCACTCACCCAATAATTTTTGAACTGTCCCTAAATTATCCTATTAAAATACTACATGGGAAATACGTCATGAACTCACAACAATTGAAAGTGCAGAGTATAAAACAGTACTTAGCCTAATATATTATGAACAGCCACGATAGCGTCGTCTACTGTTTGGTCTATTTTGAATCAATATTTCAACTCGCCACCACACTCTACCTTCCACTGGTGTTTCCCAACTGCAGTCCTCAGGTTGCCCCAGCAACACACATTCACATTTTAGAGCCAGACAAGCACGCTTGATTCAATTTGTTTACTAATCCTTCGATTAGTTAAATCAGTCCAGAGCTACAACAACAATGTGTGCTGATTGAACCAAACTAAATAGTTGGAGGATGCGGGCATCGATCCCGCTACCTCTCGCATGCTAAGCGAGCGCTCTACCATTTGAGCTAATCCCCCTGTGCCTCCAACAAGAAGTATGAAATCTCAATGACCGCACTGCCAAATCCCTCGTCCATAAGAAAGGATACTTTTTAACAAGTATGCTTGCTTCAGCTGTCTAAAAGTATTTTTCATGGTAGTTCAGTAAAGGTTGAAGTAGTGATAGGAGTAAGCCCAGTGGTGGAAATAGTTGTATTGTTATCCAGATCTACAACAACAATGTGTGCTGATTGAACCAAACTAAATAGTTGGAGGATGCGGGCATCGATCCCGCTACCTCTCGCATGCTAAGCGAGCGCTCTACCATTTGAGCCAATCCCCCTGTGCCTCCAACAAGAAGTATGAAATCTCAATGACCGCACTGCCAAATTCCTCGTCCATAAGAAAGGATACTTTTTAACAAGTATGCTTGCTTCAGCTGTCTAAAAGAATTTTTCATGGTAGTTCAGTAAAGGTTGAAGTAGTTATAGGAGTAAGCCCAGTGGTGGAAATAGTTGTATTGTTGGGTTAGTATCCAGAGCTACAACAACAATGTGTGCTGATTGAACCAAACTAAGTAGTTGGAGGATGCGGGCATCGATCCCGCTACCTCTCGCATGCTACGCGAGCGCTCTACCATTTGAGCTAATCCCCCTGTGCATCCAACAAGAAGTATGAAATCTCAATGACCACACTGCCAAATCCCTCGTCCATAAGTAAGGATACTTTTTAAAAAGTATGCTTGCTTCAGCTGTCTAAAAGTATTCTTCATGGTAGTTCAGTAAAGGTGGAAGTAGTGACTGCAGTAAGCCCAGTGGTGGAAATAGTTGTATTGTTGGGTTAGTGAGTTTTGGGTGTATGATAGCAGAAAAACCTGCGAGTCTGGAGTTCCCCCTGCTGGCTGTCTGTGGAATAACATTAGGATCAGTTGATCGTGGGGAAATGCATGTTAGTCGCCCGAAACATGGTCACTGTTTTCCTGTCTTTTGTCGTGCTTATGCTCACTGCGTCTCAGTGGATCGCTCCAAGGCCTTTCTACTGTAAGCAGAGGAGAGGACAGCCTTCCAGTAGAATAAATAAGAGTCACAGCTCCCAACATTTACTAACAAATGAACAGCTACTAAATCAAAGATCTGTCTCATAAACTACACATGTGCCTACATGTGATAACCAAAGGGGATTTTTGCATTACCCCAAGCGACCACATAATTTGTCCCTTTAATTGAAGTAATAATTCGGTGGTTTCGTGGGATTTCCTAAATTCCAGTGTGTTTCTGCTTGCCACAACAAAGTCAAAAGAGAGAATGAACTGGCACACAGACTAAGATATTAGGACCTGTTTAGTAGCAAACAGAAGGCTGTCCATCATATCGCAAAGCCATTATGACAAGGGCTCCTCCTCCCCTGTAGGATAAATAATAATAATTATGATTTATTCTATATAGCACTTTTCATTACACACAGAATCTCAAAGTAGCTTTAAAAACTCAAATAAACTCAAGGTGATCTGGTACATACTTGGCCGATGGCTTCCAAAGCTTCAGATGATAATAATAAGATGGAGAGTGATGGAGTCTGTAGTTAGAGAGGAGTTGAGGCAGTTCACTTCAGATACTTAGCTTCCACTTGTATGTGCTAGAGAACTGTGCTACATACCAATTATTTTCAATAAGTATAAATATAGAGATAGAAATATATGTATGACTCCTGCTCTTTTTGTTTTACCTTTTAATAAATCACTTAAATGGGATCCCTCTTAATGGTTCATGAGTAATTTGGTATTGTTCGGCATGTTTAACGTTACCTGCCTAAGTACCTTAGATCGCAAGCCCATAATTAGTCAATATGGCTGACTGGCTAGCTACTAGTACTGTTAACTAGCCAGATAGAAACAAAGCATTGTTAGCTAGCTAATGTAACCATGAAGAATTGACATCTATCTTACATATTATTCATTTTAGGTCATTTTTGTCCTGTTTAGCTATCTGGCTAGCTAAATTGTTACGATTCACATATCTAGCTGATAATTGTGACGTCAAACGTTTGCTTTGTGTATATCTTGATTCGTCTATTGTTGCCATTGTCCTGGCTGGAAGGAGGTTCAGTGAATGGGGCTGTGAAGCGTGAGGTAATACAGTAGGGGGAGTGCGAGTGCTTCTTAAATGTATTGCTTTATGCATTCTCCTCACTCGCGTCCACACAAAAACGTACTCAAGAGAACGGAGTGGAGAATACAATCGGAGCATGAGTGTGGAGCATGGTAGTATGTTTGGAAAAACACCCCTAGAGTTTGAGAGCTACAAGCCCCCACTCACCCAATAATTTTTGAACTGTCCCTAAATTATCCTATTAAAACACTACATGGGAAATACGTCATGAACTCACAACAATTGAAAGTGCAGAGTATAAAGCAGTACTTAGCCTAATATATTATGAACAGCCACGATAGCGTCGTCTACTGTTTGGTCTATTTTGAATCAATATTTCAACTCGCCACCACACTCTACCTTCCACTGGTGTTTCCCAACTGCAGTCCTCAGGTTGCCCCAGCAACACACATTCACATTTTAGAGCCAGACAAGCACGCTTGATTCAATTTGTTTACTAATCCTTCGATTAGTTAAATCAGTCCAGAGCTACAACAACAATGTGTGCTGATTGAACCAAACTAAATAGTTGGAGGATGCGGGCATCGATCCCGCTACCTCTCGCATGCTAAGCGAGCGCTCTACCATTTGAGCTAATCCCACTGTGCCTCCAAAAAGAACTATGAAATCTCAATGACCGCACTGCCAAATCCCTCGTCCATAAGAAAGGATACTTTTTAACAAGTATGCTTGCTTCAGCTGTCTAAAAGTATTTTTCATGGTAGTTCAGTAAAGGTTGAAGTAGTGATAGGAGTAAGCCCAGTGGTGGAAATAGTTGTATTGTTATCCAGATCTACAACAACAATGTGTGCTGATTGAACCAAACTAAATAGTTGGAGGATGCGGGCATGGATCCCGCTACCTCTCGCATGCTAAGCGAGCGCTCTACCATTTGAGCCAATCCCCCTGTGCCTCCAACAAGAAGTATGAAATCTCAATGACCGCACTGCCAAATTCCTCGTCCATAAGAAAGGATACTTTTTAACAAGTATGCTTGCTTCAGCTGTCTAAAAGTATTTTTCATGGTAGTTCAGTGATGGTTGAAGTAGTTATAGGAGTAAGCCCAGTGGTGGAAATAGTTGTATTGTTGGGTTAGTATCCAGAGCTACAACAACAATGTGTGCTGATTGAACCAAACTAAGTAGTTGGAGGATGCGGCATCGATCCCGCTACCTCTCGCATGCTAAGCGAGCGCTCTACCATTTGAGCCAATCCCCCTGTGCCTCCAACAAGAAGTATGAAATCTCAATGACCGCACTGCCAAATCCCTCGTCCATAAGTAAGGATACTTTTTAAAAAGTATGCTTGCTTCAGCTGTCTAAAAGTATTCTTCATGGTAGTTCAGTAAAGGTTGAAGTAGTGATAGGAGTAAGCCCAGTGGTGGAAATAGTTGTATTGTTATCCAGATCTACAACAACAATGTGTGCTGATTGAACCAAACTAAATAGTTGGAGGATGCGGGCATCGATCCCGCTACCTCTCGCATGCTAAGCGAGCGCTCTACCATTTGAGCTAATCCCCCTGTGCCTCCAACAAGAAGTATGAAATCTCAATGACCGCACTCCCAAATCCCTCGTCCATAAGAAAGGATACTTTTTAACAAGTATGCTTGCTTCAGCTGTCTAAAAGTATTTTTCATGGTAGTTCAGTAAAGGTTGAAGTAGTGATAGGAGTAAGCCCAGTGGTGGAAATAGTTGTATTGTTATCCAGATCTACAACAACAATGTGTGCTGATTGAACCAAACTAAATAGTTGGAGGATGCGGGCATCGATCCCGCTACCTCTCGCATGCTAAGCGAGCGCTCTACCATTTGAGCTAATCCCACTGTGCCTCCAAAAAGAAGTATGAAATCTCAATGACCGCACTGCCAAATCCCTCGTCCATAAGAAAGGATACTTTTTAACAAGTATGCTTGCTTCAGCTGTCTAAAAGTATTTTTCATGGTAGTTCAGTAAAGGTTGAAGTAGTGATAGGAGTAAGCCCAGTGGTGGAAATAGTTGTATTGTTATCCAGATCTACAACAACAATGTGTGCTGATTGAACCAAACTAAATAGTTGGAGGATGCGGGCATGGATCCCGCTACCTCTCGCATGCTAAGCGAGCGCTCTACCATTTGAGCCAATCCCCCTGTGCCTCCAACAAGAAGTATGAAATCTCAATGACCGCACTGCCAAATTCCTCGTCCATAAGAAAGGATACTTTTTAACAAGTATGCTTGCTTCAGCTGTCTAAAAGTATTTTTCATGGTAGTTCAGTGATGGTTGAAGTAGTTATAGGAGTAAGCCCAGTGGTGGAAATAGTTGTATTGTTGGGTTAGTATCCAGAGCTACAACAACAATGTGTGCTGATTGAACCAAACTAAGTAGTTGGAGGATGCGGCATCGATCCCGCTACCTCTCGCATGCTAAGCGAGCGCTCTACCATTTGAGCCAATCCCCCTGTGCCTCCAACAAGAAGTATGAAATCTCAATGACCGCACTGCCAAATCCCTCGTCCATAAGTAAGGATACTTTTTAAAAAGTATGCTTGCTTCAGCTGTCTAAAAGTATTCTTCATGGTAGTTCAGTAAAGGTGGAAGTAGTGACTGCAGTAAGCCCAGTGGTGGAAATAGTTGTATTGTTGGGTTAGTGAGTTTTGGGTGTATGATAGCAGAAAAACCTGCGAGTCTGGAGTTCCCCCTGCTGGCTGTCTGTGGAATAACATTAGGATCAGTTGATCGTGGGGAAATGCATGTTAGTCGCCCGAAACATGGTCACTGTTTTCCTGTCTTTTGTCGTGCTTATGCTCACTGCGTCTCAGTGGATCGCTCCAAGGCCTTTCTACTGTAAGCAGAGGAGAGGACAGCCTTCCAGTAGAATAAATAAGAGTCACAGCTCCCAACATTTACTAACAAATGAACAGCTACTAAATCAAAGATCTGTCTCATAAACTACACATGTGCCTACATGTGATAACCAAAGGGGATTTTTGCATTACCCCAAGCGACCACATAATTTGTCCCTTTAATTGAAGTAATAATTCGGTGGTTTGGTGGGATTTCCTAAATTCCAGTGTGTTTCTGCTTGCCACAACAAAGTCAAAAGAGAGAATGAACTGGCACACAGACTAAGATATTAGGACCTGTTTAGTAGCAAACAGAAGGCTGTCCATCATATCGCAAAGCCATTATGACAAGGGCTCCTCCTCCCCTGTAGGATAAATAATAATAATTATAATTTATTCTATATAGCACTTTTCATTACACACAGAATCTCAAAGTAGCTTTAAAAACTCAAATAAACTCAAGGTGATCTGGTACATACTTGGCCGATGGCTTCCAAAGCTTCAGATGATAATAATAAGATGGAGAGTGATGGAGTCTGTAGTTAGAGAGGAGTTGAGGCAGTTCACTTCAGATACTTAGCTTGCACTTGTATGTGCTAGAGAACTGTGCTACATACCAATTATTTTCAATATGTATAAATATAGAGATAGAAATATATGTATGACTCCTTTTTGTTTTACCTTTTAATAAATCACTTAAATGGGGATCCCTCTTAATGGTTCATGAGTAATTTGGTATTGTTCGGCATGTTTAACGTTACCTGCCTAAGTACCTTAGATCGCAAGCCCATAATTAGTCAATAGGGCTGACTGGCTAGCTACTAGTACTGTTAACTAGCCAGATAGCAACAAAGCATTGTTAGCTAGCTAATGTAACCATGAAGAATTGACATCTATCTTACATATTATTCGTTTTAGGTCATTTTTGTCCTGTTTAGCTATCTGGCTAGCTAAATTGTTACGATTCACATATCTAGCTGATAATTGTGACGTCAAACGTTTGCTTTGTGTATATCTTGATTCGTCTATTGTTGCCATTGTCCTGGCTGGAAGGAGGTTCAGTGAATGGGGCTGTGAAGCGTGAGGTAATACAGTAGGGGGAGTGCGAGTGCTTCTTAAATGTATTGCTTTATGCATTCTCCTCACTCGCGTCCACACAAAAACGTACTCAAGAGAACGGAGTGGAGAATACAATCGGAGCATGAGTGTGGAGCATGGTAGTATGTTTGGAAAAACACCCCTAGAGTTTGAGAGCTACAAGCCCCCACTCACCCAGTCATTTTTGAACTGTCCCTAAATTATCCTATTAAAACACTACATGGGAAATACGTCATGAACTCACAACAATTGAAAGTGCAGAGTATAAAACAGTACTTAGCCTAATATATTATGAACAGCCACGATAGCGTCGTCTACTGTTTGGTCTATTTTGAATCAATATTTCAACTCGCCACCACACTCTACGTATTTCCCACTGGTGTTTCCCAACTGCAGTCCTCAGGTTGCCCCAGCAACACACATTCACATTTTAGAGCGAGACAAGCACGCTTGATTCAATTTGTTTACTAATCCTTCGATTAGTTAAATCAGTCCAGAGCTACAACAACAATGTGTGCTGATTGAACCAAACTAAATAGTTGGAGGATGCGGGCATCGATCCCGCTACCTCTCGCATGCTAAGCGAGCGCTCTACCATTTGAGCTAATCCCCCTGTTCCTCCAACAAGAAGTATGAAATCTCAATGACCGCACTGCCAAATCCCTCGTCCATAAGAAAGGATACTTTTTAACAAGTATGCTTGCTTCAGCTGTCTAAAAGTATTTTTCATGGTAGTTCAGTAAAGGTTGAAGTAGTGATAGGAGTAAGCCCAGTGGTGGAAATAGTTGTATTGTTGGGTTAGTATCCAGAGCTACAACAACAATGTGTGCTGATTGAACCAAACTGAATAGTTGGAGGATGCGGGCATCGATCCCGCTACCTCTCGCATGCTAAGCGAGCGCTCTACCATTTGAGCTAATCCCCCTGTGCATCAAACAAGAAGTATGAAATCTCAATGACCACACTGCCAAATCCCTCGTCCATAAGTAAGGATACTTTTTAAAAAGTATGCTTGCTTCAGCTGTCTAAAAGTATTTTTCATGGTAGTTCAGTAAAGGTGGAAGTAGTGACTGCAGTAAGCCCAGTGGTGGAAATAGTTGTATTGTTGGGTTAGTGAGTTTTGGGTGTATGATAGCAGAAAAACCTGCGAGTCTGGAGTTCCCCCTGCTGGCTGTCTGTGGAATAACATTAGGATCAGTTGATCGTGGGGAAATGCATGTTAGTCGCCCGAAACATGGTCACTGTTTTCCTGTCTTTTGTCGTGCTTATGCTCACTGCGTCTCAGTGGATCGCTCCAAGGCCTTTCTACTGTAAGCAGAGGAGAGGACAGCCTTCCAGTAGAATAAATAAGAGTCACAGCTCCCAACATTTACTAACAAATGAACAGCTACTAAATCAAAGATCTGTCTCATAAACTACACATGTGCCTACATGTGATAACCAAAGGGGATTTTTGCATTACCCCAAGCGACCACATAATTTGTCCCTTTAATTGAAGTAATAATTCGGTGGTTTGGTGGGATTTCCTAAATTCCAGTGTGTTTCTGCTTGCCACAACAAAGTCAAAAGAGAGAATGAACTGGCACACAGACTAAGATATTAGGACCTGTTTAGTAGCAAACAGAAGGCTGTCCATCATATCGCAAAGCCATTATGACAAGGGCTCCTCCTCCCCTGTAGGATAAATAATAATAATTATAATTTATTCTATATAGCACTTTTCATTACACACAGAATCTCAAAGTAGCTTTAAAAACTCAAATAAACTCAAGGTGATCTGTTACATACTTGGCCGATGGCTTCCAAAGCTTCAGATGATAATAATAAGATGGAGAGTGATGGAGTCTGTAGTTAGAGAGGAGTTGAGGCAGTTCACTTCAGATACTTAGCTTGCACTTGTATGTGCTAGAGAACTGTGCTACATACCAATTATTTTCAATATGTATAAATATAGAGATAGAAATATATGTATGACTCCTGCTCTTTTTGTTTTACCTTTTAATAAATCACTTAAATGGGGATCCCTCTTAATGGTTCATGAGTAATTTGGTATTGTTCGGCATGTTTAACGTTACCTGCCTAAGTACCTTAGATCGCAAGCCCATAATTAGTCAATAGGGCTGACTGGCTAGCTACTAGTACTGTTAGCTAGCCAGATAGCAACAAAGCATTGTTAGCTAGCTAATGTAACCATGAAGAATTGACATCTATCTTACATATTATTCGTTTTAGGTCATTTTTGTCCTGTTTAGCTATCTGGCTAGCTAAATTGTTACGATTCACATATCTAGCTGATAATTGTGACGTCAAACGTTTGCTTTGTGTATATCTTGATTCGTCTATTGTTGCCATTGTCCTGGCTGGAAGGAGCTGTGAAGCGTGAGGTAATACAGTAGGGGGAGTGCGAGTGCTTCTTAAATGTATTGCTTTATGCATTCTCCTCACTCGCGTCCACACAAAAACGTACTCAAGAGAACGGAGTGGAGAATACAATCGGAGCATGAGTGTGGAGCATGGTAGTATGTTTGGAAAAACACCCCTAGAGTTTGAGAGCTACAAGTCCCCACTCACCCAGTAATTTTTGAACTGTCCCTAAATTATCCTATTAAAACACTACATGGGAAATATGTCATGAACTCACAACAATTGAAAGTGCAGAGTATAAAGCAGTACTTAGCCTAATATATTATGAACAGCCACGATAGCGTCGTCTACTGTTTGGTCTATTTTGAATCAATATTTCAACTCGCCACCACACTCTACCTTCCACTGGTGTTTCCCAACTGCAGTCCTCAGGTTGCCCCAGCAACACACATTCACATTTTAGAGCCAGACAAGCACGCTTGATTCAATTTGTTTACTAATCCTTCGATTAGTTAAATCAGTCCAGAGCTACAACAACAATGTGTGCTGATTGAACCAAACTAAATAGTTGGAGGATGCGGGCATCGATCCCGCTACCTCTCGCATGCTAAGCGAGCGCTCTACCATTTGAGCTAATCCCCCTGTGCCTCCAACAAGAAGTATGAAATCTCAATGACCGCACTGCCAAATCCCTCGTCCATAAGAAAGGATACTTTTTAACAAGTATGCTTGCTTCAGCTGTCTAAAAGTATTTTTCATGGTAGTTCAGTAAAGGTTGAAGTAGTGATAGGAGTAAGCCCAGTGGTGGAAATAGTTGTATTGTTGGGTTAGTATCCAGAGCTACAACAACAATGTGTGCTGATTGAACCAAACTAAGTAGTTGGAGGATGCGGCATCGATCCCGCTACCTCGCGCATGCTAAGCGAGCGCTCTACCATTTGAGCCAATCCCCCTGTGCCTCCAACAAGAAGTATGAAATCTCAATGACCGCACTGCCAAATCCCTCGTCCATAAGTAAGGATACTTTTTAAAAAGTATGCTTGCTTCAGCTGTCTAAAAGTATTCTTCATGGTAGTTCAGTAAAGGTGGAAGTAGTGACTGCAGTAAGCCCAGTGGTGGAAATAGTTGTATTGTTGGGTTAGTGAGTTTTGGGTGTATGATAGCAGAAAAACCTGCGAGTCTGGAGTTCCCCCTGCTGGCTGTCTGTGGAATAACATTAGGATCAGTTGATCGTGGGGAAATGCATGTTAGTCGCCCGAAACATGGTCACTGTTTTCCTGTCTTTTGTCGTGCTTATGCTCACTGCGTCTCAGTGGATCGCTCCAAGGCCTTTCTACTGTAAGCAGAGGAGAGGACAGCCTTCCAGTAGAATAAATAAGAGTCACAGCTCCCAACATTTACTAACAAATGAACAGCTACTAAATCAAAGATCTGTCTCATAAACTACACATGTGCCTACATGTGATAACCAAAGGGGATTTTTGCATTACCCCAAGCGACCACATAATTTGTCCCTTTAATTGAAGTAATAATTCGGTGGTTTGGTGGGATTTCCTAAATTCCAGTGTGTTTCTGCTTGCCACAACAAAGTCAAAAGAGAGAATGAACTGGCACACAGACTAAGATATTAGGACCTGTTTAGTAGCAAACAGAAGGCTGTCCATCATATCGCAAAGCCATTATGACAAGGGCTCCTCCTCCCCTGTAGGATAAATAATAATAATTATAATTTATTCTATATAGCACTTTTCATTACACACAGAATCTCAAAGTAGCTTTAAAAACTCAAATAAACTCAAGGTGATCTGGTACATACTTGGCCGATGGCTTCCAAAGCTTCAGATGATAATAATAAGATGGAGAGTGATGGAGTCTGTAGTTAGAGAGGAGTTGAGGCAGTTCACTTCAGATACTTAGCTTGCACTTGTATGTGCTAGAGAACTGTGCTACATACCAATTATTTTCAATATGTATAAATATAGAGATAGAAATATATGTATGACTCCTGCTCTTTTTGTTTTACCTTTTAATAAATCACTTAAATGGGGATCCCTCTTAATGGTTCATGAGTAATTTGGTATTGTTCGGCATGTTTAACGTTACCTGCCTAAGTACCTTAGATCGCAAGCCCATAATTAGTCAATAGGGCTGACTGGCTAGCTACTAGTACTGTTAACTAGCCAGATAGCAACAAAGCATTGTTAGCTAGCTAATGTAACCATGAAGAATTGACATCTATCTTACATATTATTCGTTTTAGGTCATTTTTGTCCTGTTTAGCTATCTGGCTAGCTAAATTGTTACGATTCACATATCTAGCTGATAATTGTGACGTCAAACGTTTGCTTTGTGTATATCTTGATTCGTCTATTGTTGCCATTGTCCTGGCTGGAAGGAGGTTCAGTGAATGGGGCTGTGAAGCGTGAGGTAATACAGTAGGGGGATTGCGAGTGCTTCTTAAATGTATTGCTTTATGCATTCTCCTCACTCGCGTCCACACAAAAACGTACTCAAGAGAACGGAGTGGAGAATACAATCGGAGCATGAGTGTGGAGCATGGTAGTATGTTTGGAAAAACACCCCTAGAGTTTGAGAGCTACAAGCCCCCACTCACCCAGTAATTTTTGAACTGTCCCTAAATTATCCTATTAAAACACTACATGGGAAATACGTCATGAACTCACAACAATTGAAAGTGCAGAGTATAAAACAGTACTTAGCCTAATATATTATGAACAGCCACGATAGCGTCGTCTACTGTTTGGTCTATTTTGAATCAATATTTCAACTCGCCACCACACTCTACCTTCCACTGTTGTTTCCCAACTGCAGTCCTCAGGTTGCCCCAGCAACACACATTCACATTTTAGAGCCAGACAAGCACGCTTGATTCAATTTGTTTACTAATCCTTCGATTAGTTAAATCAGTCCAGAGCTACAACAACAATGTGTGCTGATTGAACCAAACTAAATAGTTGGAGGATGCGGGCATCGATCCCGCTACCTCTCGCATGCTAAGCGAGCGCTCTACCATTTGAGCTAATCCCCCTGTGCCTCCAACAAGAAGTATGAAATCTCAATGACCGCACTGCCAAATCCCTCGTCCATAAGAAAGGATACTTTTTAACAAGTATGCTTGCTTCAGCTGTCTAAAAGTATTTTTCATGGTAGTTCAGTAAAGGTTGAAGTAGTGATAGGAGTAAGCCCAGTGGTGGAAATAGTTGTATTGTTATCCAGATCTAGAACAACAATGTGTGCTGATTGAACCAAACTAAATAGTTGGAGGATGCGGGCATCGATCCCGCTACCGCTCGCATGCTAAGCGAGCGCTCTACCATTTGAGCCAATCCCCCTGTGCCTCCGACAAGAAGTATGAAATCTCAATGACCGCACTGCCAAATCCCTCGTCCATAAGAAAGGATACTTTTTAACAAGTATGCTTGCTTCAGCTGTCTAAAAGTATTTTTCATGGTAGTTCAGTAAAGGTTGAAGTAGTGATAGGAGTAAGCCCAGTGGTGGAAATAGTTGTATTGTTATCCAGATCTACAACAACAATGTGTGCTGATTGAACCAAACTAAATAGTTGGAGGATGCGGGCATCGATCCCGCTACGTCTCGCATGCTAAGCGAGCGCTCTACCATTTGAGCCAATCCCCCTGTGCCTCCAACAAGAAGTATGAAATCTCAATGACCGCACTGCCAAATTCCTCGTCCATAAGAAAGGATACTTTTTAACAAGTATGCTTGCTTCAGCTGTCTAAAAGTATTTTTCATGGTAGTTCAGTAAAGGTTGAAGTAGTTATAGGAGTAAGCCCAGTTGTGGAAATAGTTGTATTGTTGGGTTAGTATCCAGAGCTACAACAACAATGTGTGCTGATTGAACCAAACTAAGTAGTTGGAGGATGCGGGTATCGATCCCGCTACCTCTCGCATGCTAAGCGAGCGCTCTACCATTTGAGCTAATCCCCCTGTGCATCCAACAAGAAGTATGAAATCTCAATGACCACACTGCCAAATCCCTCGTCCATAAGTAAGGATACTTTTTAAAAAGTATGCTTGCTTCAGCTGTCTAAAAGTATTCTTCATGGTAGTTCAGTAAAGGTGGAAGTAGTGACTGCAGTAAGCCCAGTGGTGGAAATAGTTGTATTGTTGGGTTAGTGAGTTTTGGGTGTATGATAGCAGAAAAACCTGTGAGTCTGGAGTTCCCCCTGCTGGCTGTCTGTGGAATAACATTAGGATCAGTTGATCGTGGGGAAATGCATGTTAGTCGCCCGAAACATGGTCACTGTTTTCCTGTCTTTTGTCGTGCTTATGCTCACTGCGTCTCAGTGGATCGCTCCAAGGCCTTTCTACTGTAAGCAGAGGAGAGGACAGCCTTCCAGTAGAATAAATAAGAGTCACAGCTCCCAACATTTACTAACAAATGAACAGCTACTAAATCAAAGATCTGTCTCATAAACTACACATGTGCCTACATGTGATAACCAAAGGGGATTTTTGCATTACCCCAAGCGACCACATAATTTGTCCCTTTAATTGAAGTAATAATTCGGTGGTTTGGTGGGATTTCCTAAATTCCAGTGTGTTTCTGCTTGCCACAACAAAGTCAAAAGAGAGAATGAACTGGCACACAGACTAAGATATTAGGACCTGTTTAGTAGCAAACAGAAGGCTGTCCATCATATCGCAAAGCCATTATGACAAGGGCTCCTCCTCCCCTGTAGGATAAATAATAATAATTATAATTTATTCTATATAGCACTTTTCATTACACACAGAATCTCAAAGTAGCTTTAAAAACTCAAATAAACTCAAGGTGATCTGGTACATACTTGGCCGATGGCTTCCAAAGCTTCAGATGATAATAATAAGATGGAGAGTGATGGAGTCTGTAGTTAGAGAGGAGTTGAGGCAGTTCACTTCAGATACTTAGCTTGCACTTGTATGTGCTAGAGAACTGTGCTACATACCAATTATTTTCAATATGTATAAATATAGAGATAGAAATATATGTATGACTCCTGCTCTTTTTGTTTTACCTTTTAATAAATCACTTAAATGGGGATCCCTCTTAATGGTTCATGAGTAATTTGGTATTGTTCGGCATGTTTAACGTTACCTGCCTAAGTACCTTAGATCGCAAGCCCATAATTAGTCAATAGGGCTGACTGGCTAGCTACTAGTACTGTTAACTAGCCAGATAGCAACAAAGCATTGTTAGCTAGCTAATGTAACCATGAAGAATTGACATCTATCTTACATATTATTCGTTTTAGGTCATTTTTGTCCTGTTTAGCTATCTGGCTAGCTAAATTGTTACGATTCACATATCTAGCTGATAATTGTGACGTCAAACGTTTGCTTTGTGTATATCTTGATTCGTCTATTGTTGCCATTGTCCTGGCTGGAAGGAGGTTCAGTGAACGGGTCTGTGAAGCGTGAGGTAATACAGTAGGGGGAGTGCGAGTGCTTCTTAAATGTATTGCTTAATGCATTCTCCTCACTCGCGTCCACACAAAAACGTACTCAAGAGAACGGAGTGGAGAATACAATCGGAGCATGAGTGTGGAGCATGGTAGTATGTTTGGAAAAACACCCCTAGAGTTTGAGAGCTACAATCCCCCACTCACCCAGTAATTTTTGAACTGTCCCTAAATTATCCTATTAAAACACTACATGGGAAATACGTCATGAACTCACAACAATTGAAAGTGCAGAGTATAAAACAGTACTTAGCCTAATATATTATGAACAGCCACGATAGCGTCGTCTACTGTTTGGTCTATTTTGAATCAATATTTCAACTCGCCACCACACTCTACGTATTTCCCACTGGTGTTTCCCAACTGCAGTCCTCAGGTTGCCCCAGCAACACACATTCACATTTTAGAGCCAGACAAGCACGCTTGATTCAATTTGTTTACTAATCCTTCGATTAGTTAAATCAGTCCAGAGCTACAACAACAATGTGTGCTGATTGAACCAAACTAAATAGTTGGAGGATGCGGGCATCGATCCCGCTACCTCTCGCATGCTAAGCGAGCGCTCTACCATTTGAGCTAATCCCCCTGTGCCTCCAACAAGAAGTATGAAATCTCAATGACCGCACTGCCAAATCCCTCGTCCATAAGAAAGGATACTTTTTAACAAGTATGCTTGCTTCAGCTGTCTAAAAGTATTTTTCATGGCAGTTCAGTAAAGGTTGAAGTAGTGATAGGAGTAAGCCCAGTGGTGGAAATAGTTGTATTGTTATCCAGATCTAGAACAACAATGTGTGCTGATTGAACCAAACTAAATAGTTGGAGGATGCGGGCATCGATCCCGCTACCTCTCGCATGCTAAGCGAGCGCTCTACCATTTGAGCCAATCCCCCTGTGCCTCCAACAAGAAGTATGAAATCTCAATGACCGCACTGCCAAATCCCTCGTACATAAGAAAGGATACTTTTTAACAAGTATGCTTGCTTCAGCTGTCTAAAAGTATTTTTCATGGTAGTTCAGTAAAGGTTGAAGTAGTGATAGGAGTAAGCCCAGTGGTGGAAATAGTTGTATTGTTATCCAGATCTACAACAACGTGTGCTGATTGAACCAAACTAAATAGTTGGAGGATGCGGGCATCGATCCCGCTACCTCTCGCATGCTAAGCGAGCGCTCTACCATTTGAGCCAATCCCCCTGTGCCTCCAACAAGAAGTATGAAATCTCAATGACCGCACTGCCAAATTCCTCGTCCATAAGAAAGGATACTTTTTAACAAGTATGCTTGCTTCAGCTGTCTAAAAGTATTTTTCATGGTAGTTCAGTAAAGGTTGAAGTAGTTATAGGAGTAAGCCCAGTGGTGGAAATAGTTGTATTGTTGGGTTAGTATCCAGAGCTACAACAACAATGTGTGCTGATTGAACCAAACTAAGTAGTTGGAGGATGCGGGAATCGATCCCGCTACCTCTCGCATGCTAAGCTAGCGCTCTACCATTTGAGCTAATCCCCCTGTGGATCCAACAAGAAGTATGAAATCTCAATGACCACACTGCCAAATCCCTCGTCCATAAGTAAGGATACTTTTTAAAAAGTATGCTTGCTTCAGCTGTCTAAAAGTATTCTTCATGGTAGTTCAGTAAAGGTGGAAGTAGTGACTGCAGTAAGCCCAGTGGTGGAAATAGTTGTATTGTTGGGTTAGTGAGTTTTGGGTGTATGATAGCAGAAAAACCTGCGAGTCTGGAGTTCCCCCTGCTGGCTGTCTGTGGAATAACATTAGGATCAGTTGATCGTTGGGAAATGCATGTTAGTCGCCCGAAACATGGTCACTGTTTTCCTGTCTTTTGTCGTGCTTATGCTCACTGCGTCTCAGTGGATCGCTCCAAGGCCTTTCTACTGTAAGCAGAGGAGAGGACAGCCTTCCAGTAGAATAAATAAGAGTCACAGCTCCCAACATTTACTAACAAATGAACAGCTACTAAATCAAAGATCTGTCTCATAAACTACACATGTGCCTACATGTGATAACCAAAGGGGATTTTTGCATTACCCCAAGCGACCACATAATTTGTCCCTTTAATTGAAGTAATAATTCGGTGGTTTGGTGGGATTTCCTAAATTCCAGTGTGTTTCTGCTTGCCACAACAAAGTCAAAAGAGAGAATGAACTGGCACACAGACTAAGATATTAGGACCTGTTTAGTAGCAAACAGAAGGCTGTCCATCATATCGCAAAGCCATTATGACAAGGGCTCCTCCTCCCCTGTAGGATAAATAATAATAATTATGATTTATTCTATATAGCACTTTTCATTACACACAGAATCTCAAAGTAGCTTTAAAAACTCAAATAAACTCAAGGTGATCTGGTACATACTTGGCCGATGGCTTCCAAAGCTTCAGATGATAATAATAAGATGGAGAGTGATGGAGTCTGTAGTTAGAGAGGAGTTGAGGCAGTTCACTTCAGATACTTAGCTTGCACTTGTATGTGCTAGAGAACTGTGCTACATACCAATTATTTTCAATATGTATAAATATAGAGATAGAAATATATGTATGACTCCTGCTCTTTTTGTTTTACCTTTTAATAAATCACTTAAATGGGGATCCCTCTTAATGGTTCATGAGTAATTTGGTATTGTTCGGCATGTTTAACGTTACCTGCCTAAGTACCTTAGATCGCAAGCCCATAATTAGTCAAAAGGGCTGACTGGCTAGCTACTAGTACTGTTAACTAGCCAGATAGCAACAAAGCATTGTTAGCTAGCTAATGTAACCATGAAGAATTGACATCTATCTTACATATTATTCGTTTTAGGTCATTTTTGTCCTGTTTAGCTATCTGGCTAGCTAAATTGTTACGATTCACATATCTAGCTGATAATTGTGACGTCAAACGTTTGCTTTGTGTATATCTTGATTCGTCTATTGTTGCCATTGTCCTGGCTGGAAGGAGGTTCAGTGAATGGGGCTGTGAAGCGTGAGGTAATACAGTAGGGGGAGTGCGAGTGCTTCTTAAATGTATTGCTTAATGCATTCTCCTCACTCGCGTCCACACAAAAACGTACTCAAGAGAACGGAGTGGAGAATACAATCGGAGCATGAGTGTGGAGCATGGTAGTATGTTTGGAAAAACACCCCTAGAGTTTGAGAGCTACAAGCCCCCACTCACCCAGTAATTTTTGAACTGTCCCTAAATTATCCTATTAAAACACTACATGGGAAATACGTCATGAACTCACAACAATTGAAAGTGCAGAGTATAAAACAGTACTTAGCCTAATATATTATGAACAGCCACGATAGCGTCGTCTACTGTTTGGTCTATTTTGAATCAATATTTCAACTCGCCACCACACTCTACGTATTTCCCACTGGTGTTTCCCAACTGCAGTCCTCAGGTTGCCCCAGCAACACACATTCACATTTTAGAGCCAGACAAGCACGCTTGATTCAATTTGTTTACTAATCCTTCGATTAGTTAAATCAGTCCAGAGCTACAACAACAATGTGTGCTGATTGAACCAAACTAAATAGTTGGAGGATGCGGGCATCGATCCCACTACCTCTCACATGCTAAGCGAGCACTCTACCATTTGAGCTAATCCCCCTGTGCCTCCAACAAGAAGTATGAAATCTCAATGACCGCACTGCCAAATCCCTCGTCCATGAGAAAGGATACTTTTTAACAAGTATGCTTGCTTCAGCTGTCTAAAAGTATTTTTCATGGTAGTTCAGTAAAGGTTGAAGTAGTGATAGGAGTAAGCCCAGTGGTGGAAATAGTTGTATTGTTATCCAGATCTACAACAACAATGTGTGCTGATTGAACCAAACTAAATAGTTGGAGGATGCGGGCATCGATCCCGCTACCTCTCGCATGCTAAGCGAGCGCTCTACCATTTGAGCCAATCCCCCTGTGTCGACAACAAGAAGTATGAAACCTCAATGACCGCACTGCCAAATTCCTCGTCCATAAGAAAGGATACTTTTTAACAAGTATGCTTGCTTCAGCTGTCTAAAAGTATTTTTCATGGTAGTTCAGTAAAGGTTGAAGTAGTTATAGGAGTAAGCCCAGTGGTGGAAATAGTTGTATTGTTGGGTTAGTATCCAGAGCTACAACAACAATGTGTGCTGATTGAACCAAACTAAGTAGTTGGAGGATGCGGGCATCGATCCCGCTACCTCTCGCATGCTAAGCGAGCACTCTACCATTTGAGCTAATCCCCCTGTGCATCCAACAAGAAGTATGAAATCTCAATGACCACACTGCCAAATCCCTCGTCCATAAGTAAGGATACTTTTTAAAAAGTATGCTTGCTTCAGCTGTCTAAAAGTATTCTTCATGGTAGTTCAGTAAAGGTGGAAGTAGTGACTGCAGTAAGCCCAGTGGTGGAAATAGTTGTATTGTTGGGTTAGTGAGTTTTGGGTGTATGATAGCAGAAAAACCTGCGAGTCTGGAGTTCCCCCTGCTGGCTGTCTGTGGAATAACATTAGGATCAGTTGATCGTGGGGAAATGCATGTTAGTCGCCCGAAACATGGTCACTGTTTTCCTGTCTTTTGTCGTGCTTATGCTCACTGCGTCTCAGTGGATCGCTCCAAGGCCTTTCTACTGTAAGCAGAGGAGAGGACAGCCTTCCAGTAGAATAAATAAGAGTCACAGCTCCCAACATTTACTAACAAATGAACAGCTACTAAATCAAAGATCTGTCTCATAAACTACACATGTGCCTACATGTGATAACCAAAGGGGATTTTTGCATTACCCCAAGCGACCACATAATTTGTCCCTTTAATTGAAGTAATAATTCGGTGGTTTGGTGGGATTTCCTAAATTCCAGTGTGTTTCTGCTTGCCACAACAAAGTCAAAAGAGAGAATGAACTGGCACACAGACTAAGATATTAGGACCTGTTTAGTAGCAAACAGAAGGCTGTCCATCATATCGCAAAGCCATTATGACAAGGGCTCCTCCTCCCCTGTAGGATAAATAATAATAATTATGATTTATTCTATATAGCACTTTTCATTACACACAGAATCTCAAAGTAGCTTTAAAAACTCAAATAAACTCAAGGTGATCTGGTACATACTTGGCCGATGGCTTCCAAAGCTTCAGATGATAATAATAAGATGGAGAGTGATGGAGTCTGTAGTTAGAGAGGAGTTGAGGCAGTTCACTTCAGATACTTAGCTTGCACTTGTATGTGCTAGAGAACTGTGCTACATACCAATTATTTTCAATATGTATAAATATAGAGATAGAAATATATGTATGACTCCTGCTCTTTTTGTTTTACCTTTTAATAAATCACTTAAATGGGGATCCCTCTTAATGGTTCATGAGTAATTTGGTATTGTTCGGCATGTTTAACGTTACCTGCCTAAGTACCTTAGATCGCAAGCCCATAATTAGTCAATAGGGCTGACTGGCTAGCTACTAGTACTGTTAACTAGCCAGATAGCAACAAAGCATTGTTAGCTAGCTAATGTAACCATGAAGAATTGACATCTATCTTACATATTATTCGTTTTAGGTCATTTTTGTCCTGTTTAGCTATCTGGCTAGCTAAATTGTTACGATTCACATATCTAGCTGATAATTGTGACGTCAAACGTTTGCTTTGTGTATATCTTGATTCGTCTATTGTTGCCATTGTCCTGGCTGGAAGGAGGTTCAGTGAATGGGGCTGTGAAGCGTGAGGTAATACAGTAGGGGGAGTGCGAGTGCTTCTTAAATGTATTGCTTAATGCATTCTCCTCACTCGCGTCCACACAAAAACGTACTCAAGAGAACGGAGTGGAGAATACAATCGGAGCATGAGTGTGGAGCATGGTAGTATGTTTGGAAAAACACCCCTAGAGTTTGAGAGCTACAAGCCCCCACTCACCCAGTAATTTTTGAACTGTCCCTAAATTATCCTATTAAAACACTACATGGGAAATACGTCATGAACTCACAACAATTGAAAGTGCAGAGTATAAAACAGTACTTAGCCTAATATATTATGAACAGCCACGATAGCGTCGTCTACTGTTTGGTCTATTTTGAATCAATATTTCAACTCGCCACCACACTCTACGTATTTCCCACTGGTGTTTCCCAACTGCAGTCCTCAGGTTGCCCCAGCAACACACATTCACATTTTAGAGCCAGACAAGCACGCTTGATTCAATTTGTTTACTAATCCTTCGATTAGTTAAATCAGTCCAGAGCTACAACAACAATGTGTGCTGATTGAACCAAACTAAAGAGTTGGAGGATGCGGGCATCGATCCCACTACCTCTCACATGCTAAGCGAGCACTCTACCATTTGAGCTAATCCCCCTGTGCCTCCAACAAGAAGTATGAAATCTCAATGACCGCACTGCCAAATCCCTCGTCCATGAGAAAGGATACTTTTTAACAAGTATGCTTGCTTCAGCTGTCTAAAAGTATTTTTCATGGTAGTTCAGTAAAGGTTGAAGTAGTGATAGGAGTAAGCCCAGTGGTGGAAATAGTTGTATTGTTATCCAGATCTACAACAACAATGTGTGCTGATTGAACCAAACTAAATAGTTGGAGGATGCGGGCATCGATCCCGCTACCTCTCGCATGCTAAGCGAGCGCTCTACCATTTGAGCCAATCCCCCTGTGTCTACAACAAGAAGTATGAAACCTCAATGACCGCACTGCCAAATTCCTCGTCCATAAGAAAGGATACTTTTTAACAAGTATGCTTGCTTCAGCTGTCTAAAAGTATTTTTCATGGTAGTTCAGTAAAGGTTGAAGTAGTTATAGGAGTAAGCCCAGTGGTGGAAATAGTTGTATTGTTGGGTTAGTATCCAGAGCTACAACAACAATGTGTGCTGATTGAACCAAACTAAGTAGTTGGAGGATGCGGGCATCGATCCCGCTACCTCTCGCATGCTAAGCGAGCACTCTACCATTTGAGCTAATCCCCCTGTGCATCCAACAAGAAGTATGAAATCTCAATGACCACACTGCCAAATCCCTCGTCCATAAGTAAGGATACTTTTTAAAAAGTATGCTTGCTTCAGCTGTCTAAAAGTATTCTTCATGGTAGTTCAGTAAAGGTGGAAGTAGTGACTGCAGTAAGCCCAGTGGTGGAAATAGTTGTATTGTTGGGTTAGTGAGTTTTGGGTGTATGATAGCAGAAAAACCTGCGAGTCTGGAGTTCCCCCTGCTGGCTGTCTGTGGAATAACATTAGGATCAGTTGATCGTTGGGAAATGCATGTTAGTCGCCCGAAACATGGTCACTGTTTTCCTGTCTTTTGTCGTGCTTATGCTCACTGCGTCTCAGTGGATCGCTCCAAGGCCTTTCTACTGTAAGCAGAGGAGAGGACAGCCTTCCAGTAGAATAAATAAGAGTCACAGCTCCCAACATTTACTAACAAATGAACAGCTACTAAATCAAAGATCTGTCTCATAAACTACACATGTGCCTACATGTGATAACCAAAGGGGATTTTTGCATTACCCCAAGCGACCACATAATTTGTCCCTTTAATTGAAGTAATAATTCGGTGGTTTGGTGGGATTTCCTAAATTCCAGTGTGTTTCTGCTTGCCACAACAAAGTCAAAAGAGAGAATGAACTGGCACACAGACTAAGATATTAGGACCTGTTTAGTAGCAAACAGAAGGCTGTCCATCATATCGCAAAGCCATTATGACAAGGGCTCCTCCTCCCCTGTAGGATAAATAATAATAATTATGATTTATTCTATATAGCACTTTTCATTACACACAGAATCTCAAAGTAGCTTTAAAAACTCAAATAAACTCAAGGTGATCTGGTACATACTTGGCCGATGGCTTCCAAAGCTTCAGATGATAATAATAAGATGGAGAGTGATGGAGTCTGTAGTTAGAGAGGAGTTGAGGCAGTTCACTTCAGATACTTAGCTTGCACTTGTATGTGCTAGAGAACTGTGCTACATACCAATTATTTTCAATATGTATAAATATAGAGATAGAAATATATGTATGACTCCTGCTCTTTTTGTTTTACCTTTTAATAAATCACTTAAATGGGGATCCCTCTTAATGGTTCATGAGTAATTTGGTATTGTTCGGCATGTTTAACGTTACCTGCCTAAGTACCTTAGATCGCAAGCCCATAATTAGTCAAAAGGGCTGACTGGCTAGCTACTAGTACTGTTAACTAGCCAGATAGCAACAAAGCATTGTTAGCTAGCTAATGTAACCATGAAGAATTGACATCTATCTTACATATTATTCGTTTTAGGTCATTTTTGTCCTGTTTAGCTATCTGGCTAGCTAAATTGTTACGATTCACATATCTAGCTGATAATTGTGACGTCAAACGTTTGCTTTGTGTATATCTTGATTCGTCTATTGTTGCCATTGTCCTGGCTGGAAGGAGGTTCAGTGAATGGGGCTGTGAAGCGTGAGGTAATACAGTAGGGGGAGTGCGAGTGCTTCTTAAATGTATTGCTTAATGCATTCTCCTCACTCGCGTCCACACAAAAACGTACTCAAGAGAACGGAGTGGAGAATACAATCGGAGCATGAGTGTGGAGCATGGTAGTATGTTTGGAAAAACACCCCTAGAGTTTGAGAGCTACAAGCCCCCACTCACCCAGTAATTTTTGAACTGTCCCTAAATTATCCTATTAAAACACTACATGGGAAATACGTCATGAACTCACAACAATTGAAAGTGCAGAGTATAAAACAGTACTTAGCCTAATATATTATGAACAGCCACGATAGCGTCGTCTACTGTTTGGTCTATTTTGAATCAATATTTCAACTCGCCACCACACTCTACGTATTTCCCACTGGTGTTTCCCAACTGCAGTCCTCAGGTTGCCCCAGCAACACACATTCACATTTTAGAGCCAGACAAGCACGCTTGATTCAATTTGTTTACTAATCCTTCGATTAGTTAAATCAGTCCAGAGCTACAACAACAATGTGTGCTGATTGAACCAAACTAAATAGTTGGAGGATGCGGGCATCGATCCCACTACCTCTCACATGCTAAGCGAGCACTCTACCATTTGAGCTAATCCCCCTGTGCCTCCAACAAGAAGTATGAAATCTCAATGACCGCACTGCCAAATCCCTCGTCCATGAGAAAGGATACTTTTTAACAAGTATGCTTGCTTCAGCTGTCTAAAAGTATTTTTCATGGTAGTTCAGTAAAGGTTGAAGTAGTGATAGGAGTAAGCCCAGTGGTGGAAATAGTTGTATTGTTATCCAGATCTACAACAACAATGTGTGCTGATTGAACCAAACTAAATAGTTGGAGGATGCGGGCATCGATCCCGCTACCTCTCGCATGCTAAGCGAGCGCTCTACCATTTGAGCCAATCCCCCTGTGTCTACAACAAGAAGTATGAAACCTCAATGACCGCACTGCCAAATTCCTCGTCCATAAGAAAGGATACTTTTTAACAAGTATGCTTGCTTCAGCTGTCTAAAAGTATTTTTCATGGTAGTTCAGTAAAGGTTGAAGTAGTTATAGGAGTAAGCCCAGTGGTGGAAATAGTTGTATTGTTGGGTTAGTATCCAGAGCTACAACAACAATGTGTGCTGATTGAACCAAACTAAGTAGTTGGAGGATGCGGGCATCGATCCCGCTACCTCTCGCATGCTAAGCGAGCACTCTACCATTTGAGCTAATCCCCCTGTGCATCCAACAAGAAGTATGAAATCTCAATGACCACACTGCCAAATCCCTCGTCCATAAGTAAGGATACTTTTTAAAAAGTATGCTTGCTTCAGCTGTCTAAAAGTATTCTTCATGGTAGTTCAGTAAAGGTGGAAGTAGTGACTGCAGTAAGCCCAGTGGTGGAAATAGTTGTATTGTTGGGTTAGTGAGTTTTGGGTGTATGATAGCAGAAAAACCTGCGAGTCTGGAGTTCCCCCTGCTGGCTGTCTGTGGAATAACATTAGGATCAGTTGATCGTGGGGAAATGCATGTTAGTCGCCCGAAACATGGTCACTGTTTTCCTGTCTTTTGTCGTGCTTATGCTCACTGCGTCTCAGTGGATCGCTCCAAGGCCTTTCTACTGTAAGCAGAGGAGAGGACAGCCTTCCAGTAGAATAAATAAGAGTCACAGCTCCCAACATTTACTAACAAATGAACAGCTACTAAATCAAAGATCTGTCTCATAAACTACACATGTGCCTACATGTGATAACCAAAGGGGATTTTTGCATTACCCCAAGCGACCACATAATTTGTCCCTTTAATTGAAGTAATAATTCGGTGGTTTGGTGGGATTTCCTAAATTCCAGTGTGTTTCTGCTTGCCACAACAAAGTCAAAAGAGAGAATGAACTGGCACACAGACTAAGATATTAGGACCTGTTTAGTAGCAAACAGAAGGCTGTCCATCATATCGCAAAGCCATTATGACAAGGGCTCCTCCTCCCCTGTAGGATAAATAATAATAATTATGATTTATTCTATATAGCACTTTTCATTACACACAGAATCTCAAAGTAGCTTTAAAAACTCAAATAAACTCAAGGTGATCTGGTACATACTTGGCCGATGGCTTCCAAAGCTTCAGATGATAATAATAAGATGGAGAGTGATGGAGTCTGTAGTTAGAGAGGAGTTGAGGCAGTTCACTTCAGATACTTAGCTTGCACTTGTATGTGCTAGAGAACTGTGCTACATACCAATTATTTTCAATATGTATAAATATAGAGATAGAAATATATGTATGACTCCTGCTCTTTTTGTTTTACCTTTTAATAAATCACTTAAATGGGGATCCCTCTTAATGGTTCATGAGTAATTTGGTATTGTTCGGCATGTTTAACGTTACCTGCCTAAGTACCTTAGATCGCAAGCCCATAATTAGTCAATAGGGCTGACTGGCTAGCTACTAGTACTGTTAACTAGCCAGATAGCAACAAAGCATTGTTAGCTAGCTAATGTAACCATGAAGAATTGACATCTATCTTACATATTATTCGTTTTAGGTCATTTTTGTCCTGTTTAGCTATCTGGCTAGCTAAATTGTTACGATTCACATATCTAGCTGATAATTGTGACGTCAAACGTTTGCTTTGTGTATATCTTGATTCGTCTATTGTTGCCATTGTCCTGGCTGGAAGGAGGTTCAGTGAATGGGGCTGTGAAGCGTGAGGTAATACAGTAGGGGGAGTGCGAGTGCTTCTTAAATGTATTGCTTAATGCATTCTCCTCACTCGCGTCCACACAAAAACGTACTCAAGAGAACGGAGTGGAGAATACAATCGGAGCATGAGTGTGGAGCATGGTAGTATGTTTGGAAAAACACCCCTAGAGTTTGAGAGCTACAAGCCCCCACTCACCCAGTAATTTTTGAACTGTCCCTAAATTATCCTATTAAAACACTACATGGGAAATACGTCATGAACTCACAACAATTGAAAGTGCAGAGTATAAAACAGTACTTAGCCTAATATATTATGAACAGCCACGATAGCGTCGTCTACTGTTTGGTCTATTTTGAATCAATATTTCAACTCGCCACCACACTCTACGTATTTCCCACTGGTGTTTCCCAACTGCAGTCCTCAGGTTGCCCCAGCAACACACATTCACATTTTAGAGCCAGACAAGCACGCTTGATTCAATTTGTTTACTAATCCTTCGATTAGTTAAATCAGTCCAGAGCTACAACAACAATGTGTGCTGATTGAACCAAACTAAAGAGTTGGAGGATGCGGGCATCGATCCCACTACCTCTCACATGCTAAGCGAGCACTCTACCATTTGAGCTAATCCCCCTGTGCCTCCAACAAGAAGTATGAAATCTCAATGACCGCACTGCCAAATCCCTCGTCCATGAGAAAGGATACTTTTTAACAAGTATGCTTGCTTCAGCTGTCTAAAAGTATTTTTCATGGTAGTTCAGTAAAGGTTGAAGTAGTGATAGGAGTAAGCCCAGTGGTGGAAATAGTTGTATTGTTATCCAGATCTACAACAACAATGTGTGCTGATTGAACCAAACTAAATAGTTGGAGGATGCGGGCATCGATCCCGCTACCTCTCGCATGCTAAGCGAGCGCTCTACCATTTGAGCCAATCCCCCTGTGTCTACAACAAGAAGTATGAAACCTCAATGACCGCACTGCCAAATTCCTCGTCCATAAGAAAGGATACTTTTTAACAAGTATGCTTGCTTCAGCTGTCTAAAAGTATTTTTCATGGTAGTTCAGTAAAGGTTGAAGTAGTTATAGGAGTAAGCCCAGTGGTGGAAATAGTTGTATTGTTGGGTTAGTATCCAGAGCTACAACAACAATGTGTGCTGATTGAACCAAACTAAGTAGTTGGAGGATGCGGGCATCGATCCCGCTACCTCTCGCATGCTAAGCGAGCACTCTACCATTTGAGCTAATCCCCCTGTGCATCCAACAAGAAGTATGAAATCTCAATGACCACACTGCCAAATCCCTCGTCCATAAGTAAGGATACTTTTTAAAAAGTATGCTTGCTTCAGCTGTCTAAAAGTATTCTTCATGGTAGTTCAGTAAAGGTGGAAGTAGTGACTGCAGTAAGCCCAGTGGTGGAAATAGTTGTATTGTTGGGTTAGTGAGTTTTGGGTGTATGATAGCAGAAAAACCTGCGAGTCTGGAGTTCCCCCTGCTGGCTGTCTGTGGAATAACATTAGGATCAGTTGATCGTGGGGAAATGCATGTTAGTCAAACTACCATTTGAGCTAATCCCCCTGTGCATCCAACAAGAAGTATGAAATCTCAATGACCACACTGCCAAATCCCTCGTCCATAAGTAAGGATACTTTTTAAAAAGTATGCTTGCTTCAGCTGTCTAAAAGTATTCTTCATGGTAGTTCAGTAAAGGTGGAAGTAGTGACTGCAGTAAGCCCAGTGGTGGAAATAGTTGTATTGTTGGGTTAGTGAGTTTTGGGTGTATGATAGCAGAAAAACCTGCGAGTCTGGAGTTCCCCCTGCTGGCTGTCTGTGGAATAACATTAGGATCAGTTGATCGTGGGGAAATGCATGTTAGTCGCCCGAAACATGGTCACTGTTTTCCTGTCTTTTGTCGTGCTTATGCTCACTGCGTCTCAGTGGATCGCTCCAAGGCCTTTCTACTGTAAGCAGAGGAGAGGACAGCCTTCCAGTAGAATAAATAAGAGTCACAGCTCCCAACATTTACTAACAAATGAACAGCTACTAAATCAAAGATCTGTCTCATAAACTACACATGTGCCTACATGTGATAACCAAAGGGGATTTTTGCATTACCCCAAGCGACCACATAATTTGTCCCTTTAATTGAAGTAATAATTCGGTGGTTTCGTGGGATTTCCTAAATTCCAGTGTGTTTCTGCTTGCCACAACAAAGTCAAAAGAGAGAATGAACTGGCACACAGACTAAGATATTAGGACCTGTTTAGTAGCAAACAGAAGGCTGTCCATCATATCGCAAAGCCATTATGACAAGGGCTCCTCCTCCCCTGTAGGATAAATAATAATAATTATGATTTATTCTATATAGCACTTTTCATTACACACAGAATCTCAAAGTAGCTTTAAAAACTCAAATAAACTCAAGGTGATCTGGTACATACTTGGCCGATGGCTTCCAAAGCTTCAGATGATAATAATAAGATGGAGAGTGATGGAGTCTGTAGTTAGAGAGGAGTTGAGGCAGTTCACTTCAGATACTTAGCTTCCACTTGTATGTGCTAGAGAACTGTGCTACATACCAATTATTTTCAATATGTATAAATATAGAGATAGAAATATATGTATGACTCCTGCTCTTTTTGTTTTACCTTTTAATAAATCACTTAAATGGGATCCCTCTTAATGGTTCATGAGTAATTTGGTATTGTTCGGCATGTTTAACGTTACCTGCCTAAGTACCTTAGATCGCAAGCCCATAATTAGTCAATATGGCTGACTGGCTAGCTACTAGTACTGTTAACTAGCCAGATAGAAACAAAGCATTGTTAGCTAGCTAATGTAACCATGAAGAATTGACATCTATCTTACATATTATTCATTTTAGGTCATTTTTGTCCTGTTTAGCTATCTGGCTAGCTAAATTGTTACGATTCACATATCTAGCTGATAATTGTGACGTCAAACGTTTGCTTTGTGTATATCTTGATTCGTCTATTGTTGCCATTGTCCTGGCTGGAAGGAGGTTCAGTGAATGGGGCTGTGAAGCGTGAGGTAATACAGTAGGGGGAGTGCGAGTGCTTCTTAAATGTATTGCTTTATGCATTCTCCTCACTCGCGTCCACACAAAAACGTACTCAAGAGAACGGAGTGGAGAATACAATCGGAGCATGAGTGTGGAGCATGGTAGTATGTTTGGAAAAACACCCCTAGAGTTTGAGAGCTACAAGCCCCCACTCACCCAATAATTTTTGAACTGTCCCTAAATTATCCTATTAAAACACTACATGGGAAATACGTCATGAACTCACAACAATTGAAAGTGCAGAGTATAAAGCAGTACTTAGCCTAATATATTATGAACAGCCACGATAGCGTCGTCTACTGTTTGGTCTATTTTGAATCAATATTTCAACTCGCCACCACACTCTACCTTCCACTGGTGTTTCCCAACTGCAGTCCTCAGGTTGCCCCAGCAACACACATTCACATTTTAGAGCCAGACAAGCACGCTTGATTCAATTTGTTTACTAATCCTTCGATTAGTTAAATCAGTCCAGAGCTACAACAACAATGTGTGCTGATTGAACCAAACTAAATAGTTGGAGGATGCGGGCATCGATCCCGCTACCTCTCGCATGCTAAGCGAGCGCTCTACCATTTGAGCTAATCCCACTGTGCCTCCAAAAAGAAGTATGAAATCTCAATGACCGCACTGCCAAATCCCTCGTCCATAAGAAAGGATACTTTTTAACAAGTATGCTTGCTTCAGCTGTCTAAAAGTATTTTTCATGGTAGTTCAGTAAAGGTTGAAGTAGTGATAGGAGTAAGCCCAGTGGTGGAAATAGTTGTATTGTTATCCAGATCTACAACAACAATGTGTGCTGATTGAACCAAACTAAATAGTTGGAGGATGCGGGCATGGATCCCGCTACCTCTCGCATGCTAAGCGAGCGCTCTACCATTTGAGCCAATCCCCCTGTGCCTCCAACAAGAAGTATGAAATCTCAATGACCGCACTGCCAAATTCCTCGTCCATAAGAAAGGATACTTTTTAACAAGTATGCTTGCTTCAGCTGTCTAAAAGTATTTTTCATGGTAGTTCAGTAAAGGTTGAAGTAGTTATAGGAGTAAGCCCAGTGGTGGAAATAGTTGTATTGTTGGGTTAGTATCCAGAGCTACAACAACAATGTGTGCTGATTGAACCAAACTAAGTAGTTGGAGGATGCGGCATCGATCCCGCTACCTCTCGCATGCTAAGCGAGCGCTCTACCATTTGAGCCAATCCCCCTGTGCCTCCAACAAGAAGTATGAAATCTCAATGACCGCACTGCCAAATCCCTCGTCCATAAGTAAGGATACTTTTTAAAAAGTATGCTTGCTTCAGCTGTCTAAAAGTATTCTTCATGGTAGTTCAGTAAAGGTTGAAGTAGTGATAGGAGTAAGCCCAGTGGTGGAAATAGTTGTATTGTTATCCAGATCTACAACAACAATGTGTGCTGATTGAACCAAACTAAATAGTTGGAGGATGCGGGCATCGATCCCGCTACCTCTCGCATGCTAAGCGAGCGCTCTACCATTTGAGCTAATCCCCCTGTGCCTCCAACAAGAAGTATGAAATCTCAATGACCGCACTGCCAAATCCCTCGTCCATAAGAAAGGATACTTTTTAACAAGTATGCTTGCTTCAGCTGTCTAAAAGTATTTTTCATGGTAGTTCAGTAAAGGTTGAAGTAGTGATAGGAGTAAGCCCAGTGGTGGAAATAGTTGTATTGTTATCCAGATCTACAACAACAATGTGTGCTGATTGAACCAAACTAAATAGTTGGAGGATGGGGGCATCGATCCCGCTACCTCTCGCATGCTAAGCGAGCGCTCTACCATTTGAGCCAATCCCCCTGTGCCTCCAACAAGAAGTATGAAATCTCAATGACCGCACTGCCAAATTCCTCGTCCATAAGAAAGGATACTTTTTAACAAGTATGCTTGCTTCAGCTGTCTAAAAGAATTTTTCATGGTAGTTCAGTAAAGGTTGAAGTAGTTATAGGAGTAAGCCCAGTGGTGGAAATAGTTGTATTGTTGGGTTAGTATCCAGAGCTACAACAACAATGTGTGCTGATTGAACCAAACTAAATAGTTGGAGGATGCGGGCATCGATCCCGCTACCTCTCGCATGCTAAGCGAGCGCTCTACCATTTGAGCTAATCCCCCTGTGCATCCAACAAGAAGTATGAAATCTCAATGACCACACTGCCAAATCCCTCGTCCATAAGTAAGGATACTTTTTAAAAAGTATGCTTGCTTCAGCTGTCTAAAAGTATTCTTCATGGTAGTTCAGTAAAGGTGGAAGTAGTGACTGCAGTAAGCCCAGTGGTGGAAATAGTTGTATTGTTGGGTTAGTGAGTTTTGGGTGTATGATAGCAGAAAAACCTGCGAGTCTGGAGTTCCCCCTGCTGGCTGTCTGTGGAATAACATTAGGATCAGTTGATCGTGGGGAAATGCATGTTAGTCGCCCGAAACATGGTCACTGTTTTCCTGTCTTTTGTCGTGCTTATGCTCACTGCGTCTCAGTGGATCGCTCCAAGGCCTTTCTACTGTAAGCAGAGGAGAGGACAGCCTTCCAGTAGAATAAATAAGAGTCACAGCTCCCAACATTTACTAACAAATGAACAGCTACTAAATCAAAGATCTGTCTCATAAACTACACATGTGCCTACATGTGATAACCAAAGGGGATTTTTGCATTACCCCAAGCGACCACATAATTTGTCCCTTTAATTGAAGTAATAATTAGGTGGTTTGGTGGGATTTCCTAAATTCCAGTGTGTTTCTGCTTGCCACAACAAAGTCAAAAGAGAGAATGAACTGGCACACAGACTAAGATATTAGGACCTGTTTAGTAGCAAACAGAAGGCTGTCCATCATATCGCAAAGCCATTATGACAAGGGCTCCTCCTCCCCTGTAGGATAAATAATAATAATTATGATTTATTCTATATAGCACTTTTCATTACACACAGAATCTCAAAGTAGCTTTAAAAACTCAAATAAACTCAAGGTGATCTGGTACATACTTGGCCGATGGCTTCCAAAGCTTCAGATGATAATAATAAGATGGAGAGTGATGGAGTCTGTAGTTAGAGAGGAGTTGAGGCAGTTCACTTCAGATACTTAGCTTGCACTTGTATGTGCTAGAGAACTGTGCTACATACCAATTATTTTCAATATGTATAAATATAGAGATAGAAATATATGTATGACTCCTGCTCTTTTTGTTTTACCTTTTAATAAATCACTTAAATGGGGATCCCTCTTAATGGTTCATGAGTAATTTGGTATTGTTCGGCATGTTTAACGTTACCTGCCTAAGTACCTTAGATCGCAAGCCCATAATTAGTCAATAGGGCTGACTGGCTAGCTACTAGTACTGTTAGCTAGCCAGATAGCAACAAAGCATTGTTAGCTAGCTAATGTAACCATGAAGAATTGACATCTATCTTACATATTATTCGTTTTAGGTCATTTTTGTCCTGTTTAGCTATCTGGCTAGCTAAATTGTTACGATTCACATATCTAGCTGATAATTGTAACGTCAAACGTTTGCTTTGTGTATATCTTGATTCGTCTATTGTTGCCATTGTCCTGGCTGGAAGGAGCTGTGAAGCGTGAGGTAATACAGTAGGGGGAGTGCGAGTGCTTCTTAAATGTATTGCTTTATGCATTCTCCTCACTCGCGTCCACACAAAAACGTACTCAAGAGAACGGAGTGGAGAATACAATCGGAGCATGAGTGTGGAGCATGGTAGTATGTTTGGAAAAACACCCCTAGAGTTTGAGAGCTACAAGCCCCCACTCACCCAGTAATTTTTGAACTGTCCCTAAATTATCCTATTAAAACACTACATGGGAAATACGTCATGAACTCACAACAATTGAAAGTGCAGAGTATAAAACAGTACTTAGCCTAATATATTATGAACAGCCACGATAGCGTCGTCTACTGTTTGGTCTATTTTGAATCAATATTTCAACTCGCCACCACACTCTACGTATTTCCCACTGGTGTTTCCCAACTGCAGTCCTCAGGTTGCCCCAGCAACACACATTCACATTTTAGAGCCAGACAAGCACGCTTGATTCAATTTGTTTACTAATCCTTCGATTAGTTAAATCAGTCCAGAGCTACAACAACAATGTGTGCTGATTGAACCAAACTAAATAGTTGGAGGATGCGGGCATCGATCCCGCTACCTCTCGCATGCTAAGCGAGCGCTCTACCATTTGAGCTAATCCCCCTGTGCATCCAACAAGAAGTATGAAATCTCAATGACCACACTGCCAAATCCCTCGTCCATAAGAAAGGATACTTTTTAACAAGTATGCTTGCTTCAGCTGTCTAAAAGTATTTTTCATGGTAGTTCAGTAAAGGTTGAAGTAGTGGTAGTGATAGGAGTAAGCCCAGTGGTGGAAATAGTTGTATTGTTGGGTTAGTATCCAGAGCTACAACAACAATGTGTACTGATTGAACCAAACTAAATAGTTGGAGGATGCGGGCATCGATCCCGCTACCTCTCGCATGCTAAGCGAGCGCTCTACCATTTGAGCTAATCCCCCTGTTGCATCCAACAAGAAGTATGAAATCTCAATGACCACACTGCCAAATCCCTCGTCCATAAGTAAGGATACTTTTTAAAAAGTATGCTTGCTTCAGCTGTCTAAAAGTATTTTTCATGGTAGTTCAGTAAAGGTGGAAGTAGTGACTGCAGTAAGCCCAGTGGTGGAAATAGTTGTATTGTTGGGTTAGTGAGTTTTGGGTGTATGATAGCAGAAAAACCTGCGAGTCTGGAGTTCCCCCTGCTGGCTGTCTGTGGAATAACATTAGGATCAGTTGATCGTGGGGAAATGCATGTTAGTTGCCCGAAACATGGTCACTGTTTTCCTGTCTTTTGTCGTGCTTATGCTCACTGCGTCTCAGTGGATCGCTCCAAGGCCTTTCTACTGTAAGCAGAGGAGAGGACAGCCTTCCAGTAGAATAAATAAGAGTCACAGCTCCCAACATTTACTAACAAATGAACAGCTACTAAATCAAAGATCTGTCTCATAAACTACACATGTGCCTACATGTGATAACCAAAGGGGATTTTTGCATTACCCCAAGCGACCACATAATTTGTCCCTTTAATTGAAGTAATAATTCGGTGGTTTGGTGGGATTTCCTAAATTCCAGTGTGTTTCTGCTTGCCACAACAAAGTCAAAAGAGAGAATGAACTGGCACACAGACTAAGATATTAGGACCTGTTTAGTAGCAAACAGAAGGCTGTCCATCATATCGCAAAGCCATTATGACAAGGGCTCCTCCTCCCCTGTAGGATAAATAATAATAATTATAATTTATTCTATATAGCACTTTTCATTACACACAGAATCTCAAAGTAGCTTTAAAAACTCAAATAAACTCAAGGTGATCTGTTACATACTTGGCCGATGGCTTCCAAAGCTTCAGATGATAATAATAAGATGGAGAGTGATGGAGTCTGTAGTTAGAGAGGAGTTGAGGCAGTTCACTTCAGATACTTAGCTTGCACTTGTATGTGCTAGAGAACTGTGCTACATACCAATTATTTTCAATATGTATAAATATAGAGATAGAAATATATGTATGACTCCTGCTCTTTTTGTTTTACCTTTTAATAAATCACTTAAATGGGGATCCCTCTTAATGGTTCATGAGTAATTTGGTATTGTTCGGCATGTTTAACGTTACCTGCCTAAGTACCTTAGATCGCAAGCCCATAATTAGTCAATAGGGCTGACTGGCTAGCTACTAGTACTGTTAGCTAGCCAGATAGCAACAAAGCATTGTTAGCTAGCTAATGTAACCATGAAGAATTGACATCTATCTTACATATTATTCGTTTTAGGTCATTTTTGTCCTGTTTAGCTATCTGGCTAGCTAAATTGTTACGATTCACATATCTAGCTGATAATTGTGACGTCAAACGTTTGCTTTGTGTATATCTTGATTCGTCTATTGTTGCCATTGTCCTGGCTGGAAGGAGCTGTGAAGCGTGAGGTAATACAGTAGGGGGAGTGCGAGTGCTTCTTAAATGTATTGCTTTATGCATTCTCCTCACTCGCGTCCACACAAAAACGTACTCAAGAGAACGGAGTGGAGAATACAATCGGAGCATGAGTGTGGAGCATGGTAGTATGTTTGGAAAAACACCCCTAGAGTTTGAGAGCTACAAGTCCCCACTCACCCAGTAATTTTTGAACTGTCCCTAAATTATCCTATTAAAACACTACATGGGAAATACGTCATGAACTCACAACAATTGAAAGTGCAGAGTATAAAGCAGTACTTAGCCTAATATATTATGAACAGCCACGATAGCGTCGTCTACTGTTTGGTCTATTTTGAATCAATATTTCAACTCGCCACCACACTCTACCTTCCACTGGTGTTTCCCAACTGCAGTCCTCAGGTTGCCCCAGCAACACACATTCACATTTTAGAGCCAGACAAGCACGCTTGATTCAATTTGTTTACTAATCCTTCGATTAGTTAAATCAGTCCAGAGCTACAACAACAATGTGTGCTGATTGAACCAAACTAAATAGTTGGAGGATGCGGGCATCGATCCCGCTACCTCTCGCATGCTAAGCGAGCGCTCTACCATTTGAGCTAATCCCCCTGTGCCTCCAACAAGAAGTATGAAATCTCAATGACCGCACTGCCAAATCCCTCGTCCATAAGAAAGGATACTTTTTAACAAGTATGCTTGCTTCAGCTGTCTAAAAGTATTTTTCATGGTAGTTCAGTAAAGGTTGAAGTAGTGATAGGAGTAAGCCCAGTGGTGGAAATAGTTGTATTGTTGGGTTAGTATCCAGAGCTACAACAACAATGTGTGCTGATTGAACCAAACTAAGTAGTTGGAGGATGCGGCATCGATCCCGCTACCTCGCGCATGCTAAGCGAGCGCTCTACCATTTGAGCCAATCCCCCTGTGCCTCCAACAAGAAGTATGAAATCTCAATGACCGCACTGCCAAATCCCTCGTCCATAAGTAAGGATACTTTTTAAAAAGTATGCTTGCTTCAGCTGTCTAAAAGTATTCTTCATGGTAGTTCAGTAAAGGTGGAAGTAGTGACTGCAGTAAGCCCAGTGGTGGAAATAGTTGTATTGTTGGGTTAGTGAGTTTTGGGTGTATGATAGCAGAAAAACCTGCGAGTCTGGAGTTCCCCCTGCTGGCTGTCTGTGGAATAACATTAGGATCAGTTGATCGTGGGGAAATGCATGTTAGTCGCCCGAAACATGGTCACTGTTTTCCTGTCTTTTGTCGTGCTTATGCTCACTGCGTCTCAGTGGATCGCTCCAAGGCCTTTCTACTGTAAGCAGAGGAGAGGACAGCCTTCCAGTAGAATAAATAAGAGTCACAGCTCCCAACATTTACTAACAAATGAACAGCTACTAAATCAAAGATCTGTCTCATAAACTACACATGTGCCTACATGTGATAACCAAAGGGGATTTTTGCATTACCCCAAGCGACCACATAATTTGTCCCTTTAATTGAAGTAATAATTCGGTGGTTTGGTGGGATTTCCTAAATTCCAGTGTGTTTCTGCTTGCCACAACAAAGTCAAAAGAGAGAATGAACTGGCACACAGACTAAGATATTAGGACCTGTTTAGTAGCAAACAGAAGGCTGTCCATCATATCGCAAAGCCATTATGACAAGGGCTCCTCCTCCCCTGTAGGATAAATAATAATAATTATAATTTATTCTATATAGCACTTTTCTTTACACACAGAATCTCAAAGTAGCTTTAAAAACTCAAATAAACTCAAGGTGATCTGGTACATACTTGGCCGATGGCTTCCAAAGCTTCAGATGATAATAATAAGATGGAGAGTGATGGAGTCTGTAGTTAGAGAGGAGTTGAGGCAGTTCACTTCAGATACTTAGCTTGCACTTGTATGTGCTAGAGAACTGTGCTACATACCAATTATTTTCAATATGTATAAATATAGAGATAGAAATATATGTATGACTCCTGCTCTTTTTGTTTTACCTTTTAATAAATCACTTAAATGGGGATCCCTCTTAATGGTTCATGAGTAATTTGGTATTGTTCGGCATGTTTAACGTTACCTGCCTAAGTACCTTAGATCGCAAGCCGATAATTAGTCAATAGGGCTGACTGGCTAGCTACTAGTACTGTTAACTAGCCAGATAGCAACAAAGCATTGTTAGCTAGCTAATGTAACCATGAAGAATTGACATCTATCTTACATATTATTCGTTTTAGGTCATTTTTGTCCTGTTTAGCTATCTGGCTAGCTAAATTGTTACGATTCACATATCTAGCTGATAATTGTGACGTCAAACGTTTGCTTTGTGTATATCTTGATTCGTCTATTGTTGCCATTGTCCTGGCTGGAAGGAGGTTCAGTGAATGGGGCTGTGAAGCGTGAGGTAATACAGTAGAGGGAGTGCGAGTGCTTCTTAAATGTATTGCTTTATGCATTCTCCTCACTCGCGTCCACACAAAAACGTACTCAAGAGAACGGAGTGGAGAATACAATCGGAGCATGAGTGTGGAGCATGGTAGTATGTTTGGAAAAACACCCCTAGAGTTTGAGAGCTACAAGCCCCCACTCACCCAGTAATTTTTGAACTGTCCCTAAATTATCCTATTAAAACACTACATGGGAAATACGTCATGAACTCACAACAATTGAAAGTGCAGAGTATAAAACAGTACTTAGCCTAATATATTATGAACAGCCACGATAGCGTCGTCTACTGTTTGGTCTATTTTGAATCAATATTTCAACTCGCCACCACACTCTACCTTCCACTGGTGTTTCCCAACTGCAGTCCTCAGGTTGCCCCAGCAACACACATTCACATTTTAGAGCCAGACAAGCACGCTTGATTCAATTTGTTTACTAATCCTTCGATTAGTTAAATCAGTCCAGAGCTACAACAACAATGTGTGCTGATTGAACCAAACTAAATAGTTGGAGGATGCGGGCATCGATCCCGCTACCTCTCGCATGCTAAGCGAGCGCTCTACCATTTGAGCTAATCCCCCTGTGCCTCCAACAAGAAGTATGAAATCTCAATGACCGCACTGCCAAATCCCTCGTCCATAAGAAAGGATACTTTTTAACAAGTATGCTTGCTTCAGCTGTCTAAAAGTATTTTTCATGGTAGTTCAGTAAAGGTTGAAGTAGTGATAGGAGTAAGCCCAGTGGTGGAAATAGTTGTATTGTTATCCAGATCTACAACAACAATGTGTGCTGATTGAACCAAACTAAATAGTTGGAGGATGCGGGCATCGATCCCGCTACCTCTCGCATGCTAAGCGAGCGCTCTACCATTTGAGCCAATCCCCCTGTGCCTCCAACAAGAAGTATGAAATCTCAATGACCACACTGCCAAATCCCTCGTCCATAAGTAAGGATACTTTTTAAAAAGTATGCTTGCTTCAGCTGTCTAAAAGTATTCTTCATGGTAGTTCAGTAAAGGTGGAAGTAGTGACTGCAGTAAGCCCAGTGGTGGAAATAGTTGTATTGTTGGGTTAGTGAGTTTTGGGTGTATTATAGCAGAAAAACCTGCGAGTCTGGAGTTCCCCCTGCTGGCTGTCTGTGGAATAACATTAGGATCAGTTGATCGTGGGGAAATGCATGTTAGTCGCCCGAAACATGGTCACTGTTTTCCTGTCTTTTGTCGTGCTTATGCTCACTGCGTCTCAGTGGATCGCTCCAAGGCCTTTCTACTGTAAGCAGAGGAGAGTACAGCCTTCCAGTAGAATAAATAAGAGTCACAGCTCCCAACATTTACTAACAAATGAACAGCTACTAAATCAAAGATCTGTCTCATAAACTACACATGTGCCTACATGTGATAACCAAAGGGGATTTTTGCATTACCCCAAGCGACCACATAATTTGTCCCTTTAATTGAAGTAATAATTCGGTGGTTTGGTGGGATTTCCTAAATTCCAGTGTGTTTCTGCTTGCCATAACAAAGTCAAAAGAGAGAATGAACTGGCACACAGACTAAGATATTAGGACCTGTTTAGTAGCAAACAGAAGGCTGTCCATCATATCGCAAAGCCATTATGACAAGGGCTCCTCCTCCCCTGTAGGATAAATAATAATAATTATGATTTATTCTATATAGCACTTTTCATTACACACAGAATCTCAAAGTAGCTTTAAAAACTCAAATAAACTCAAGGTGATCTGGTACATACTTGGCCGATGGCTTCCAAAGCTTCAGATGATAATAATAAGATGGAGAGTGATGGAGTCTGTAGTTAGAGAGGAGTTGAGGCAGTTCACTTCAGATACTTAGCTTGCACTTGTATGTGCTAGAGAACTGTGCTACATACCAATTATTTTCAATATGTATAAATATAGAGATAGAAATATATGTATGACTCCTGCTCTTTTTGTTTTACCTTTTAATAAATCACTTAAATGGGGATCCCTCTTAATGGTTCATGAGTAATTTGGTATTGTTCGGCATGTTTAACGTTACCTGCCTAAGTACCTTAGATCGCAAGCCCATAATTAGTCAATAGGGCTGACTGGCTAGCTACTAGTACTGTTAACTAGCCAGATAGCAACAAAGCATTGTTAGCTAGCTAATGTAACCATGAAGAATTGACATCTATCTTACATATTATTCGTTTTAGGTCATTTTTGTCCTGTTTAGCTATCTGGCTAGCTAAATTGTTACGATTCACATATCTAGCTGATAATTGTGACGTCAAACGTTTGCTTTGTGTATATCTTGATTCGTCTATTGTTGCCATTGTCCTGGCTGGAAGGAGGTTCAGTGAACGGGGCTGTGAAGCGTGAGGTAATACAGTAGGGGGAGTGCGAGTGCTTCTTAAATGTATTGCTTAATGCATTCTCCTCACTCGCGTCCACACAAAAACGTACTCAAGAGAACGGAGTGGAGAATACAATCGGAGCATGAGTGTGGAGCATGGTAGTATGTTTGGAAAAACACCCCTAGAGTTTGAGAGCTACAATCCCCCACTCACCCAGTAATTTTTGAACTGTCCCTAAATTATCCTATTAAAACACTACATGGGAAATACGTCATGAACGCACAACAATTGAAAGTGCAGAGTATAAAACAGTACTTAGCCTAATATATTATGAACAGCCACGATAGCGTCGTCTACTGTTTGGTCTATTTTGAATCAATATTTCAACTCGCCACCACACTCTACGTATTTCCCACTGGTGTTTCCCAACTGCAGTCCTCAGGTTGCCCCAGCAACACACATTCACATTTTAGAGCCAGACAAGCACGCTTGATTCAATTTGTTTACTAATCCTTCGATTAGTTAAATCAGTCCAGAGCTACAACAACAATGTGTGCTGATTGAACCAAACTAAATAGTTGGAGGATGCGGGCATCGATCCCGCTACCTCTCGCATGCTAAGCAAGCGCTCTACCATTTGAGCTAATCCCCCTGTGCCTCCAACAAGAAGTATGAAATCTCAATGACCGCACTGCCAAATCCCTCGTCCATAAGAAAGGATACTTTTTGACAAGTATGCTTGCTTCAGCTGTCTAAAAGTATTTTTCATGGCAGTTCAGTAAAGGTTGAAGTAGTGATAGGAGTAAGCCCAGTGGTGGAAATAGTTGTATTGTTATCCAGATCTAGAACAACAATGTGTGCTGATTGAACCAAACTAAATAGTTGGAGGATGCGGGCATCGATCCCGCTACCTCTCGCATGCTAAGCGAGCGCTCTACCATTTGAGCCAATCCCCCTGTGCCTCCAACAAGAAGTATGAAATCTCAATGACCGCACTGCCAAATCCCTCGTCCATAAGAAAGGATACTTTTTAACAAGTATGCTTGCTTCAGCTGTCTAAAAGTATTTTTCATGGTAGTTCAGTAAAGGTTGAAGTAGTGATAGGAGTAAGCCCAGTGGTGGAAATAGTTGTATTGTTATCCAGATCTACAACAACGTGTGCTGATTGAACCAAACTAAATATTTGGAGGATGCGGGCATCGATCCCGCTACCTCTCGCATGCTAAGCGAGCGCTCTACCATTTGAGCCAATCCCCCTGTGTCTACAACAAGAAGTATGAAACCTCAATGACCGCACTGCCAAATTCCTCGTCCATAAGAAAGGATACTTTTTAACAAGTATGCTTGCTTCAGCTGTCTAAAAGTATTTTTCATGGTAGTTCAGTAAAGGTTGAAGTAGTTATAGGAGTAAGCCCAGTGGTGGAAATAGTTGTATTGTTGGGTTAGTATCCAGAGCTACAACAACAATGTGTGCTGATTGAACCAAACTAAGTAGTTGGAGGATGCGGGCATCGATCCCGCTACCTCTCGCATGCTAAGCGAGCACTCTACCATTTGAGCTAATCCCCCTGTGCATCCAACAAGAAGTATGAAATCTCAATGACCACACAACCTTGCTTCAGCTGTCTAAAAGAATTTGTCATGGTAGTTCAGTAAAGGTTGAAGTAGTTATAGGAGTAAGCCCAGTGGTGGAAATAGTTGTATTGTTGGGTTAGTATCCAGAGCTACAACAACAATGTGTGCTGATTGAACCAAACTAAATAGTTGGAGGATGCGGGCATCGATCCCGCTACCTCTCGCATGCTAAGCGAGCGCTCTACCATTTGAGCTAATCCCCCTGTGCATCCAACAAGAAGTATGAAATCTCAATGACCACACTGCCAAATCCCTCGTCCATAAGTAAGGATACTTTTTAAAAAGTATGCTTGCTTCAGCTGTCTAAAAGTATTCTTCATGGTAGTTCAGTAAAGGTGGAAGTAGTGACTGCAGTAAGCCCAGTGGTGGAAATAGTTGTATTGTTGGGTTAGTGAGTTTTGGGTGTATGATAGCAGAAAAACCTGCGAGTCTGGAGTTCCCCCTGCTGGCTGTCTGTGGAATAACATTAGGATCAGTTGATCGTGGGGAAATGCATGTTAGTCGCCCGAAACATGGTCACTGTTTTCCTGTCTTTTGTCGTGCTTATGCTCACTGCGTCTCAGTGGATCGCTCCAAGGCCTTTCTACTGTAAGCAGAGGAGAGGACAGCCTTCCAGTAGAATAAATAAGAGTCACAGCTCCCAACATTTACTAACAAATGAACAGCTACTAAATCAAAGATCTGTCTCATAAACTACACATGTGCCTACATGTGATAACCAAAGGGGATTTTTGCATTACCCCAAGCGACCACATAATTTGTCCCTTTAATTGAAGTAATAATTCGGTGGTTTGGTGGGATTTCCTAAATTCCAGTGTGTTTCTGCTTGCCACAACAAAGTCAAAAGAGAGAATGAACTGGCACACAGACTAAGATATTAGGACCTGTTTAGTAGCAAACAGAAGGCTGTCCATCATATCGCAAAGCCATTATGACAAGGGCTCCTCCTCCCCTGTAGGATAAATAATAATAATTATGATTTATTCTATATAGCACTTTTCATTACACACAGAATCTCAAAGTAGCTTTAAAAACTCAAATAAACTCAAGGTGATCTGGTACATACTTGGCCGATGGCTTCCAAAGCTTCAGATGATAATAATAAGATGGAGAGTGATGGAGTCTGTAGTTAGAGAGGAGTTGAGGCAGTTCACTTCAGATACTTAGCTTGCACTTGTATGTGCTAGAGAACTGTGCTACATACCAATTCTTTTCAATATGTATAAATATAGAGATATAAATATATGTATGACTCCTGCTCTTTTTGTTTTACCTTTTAATAAATCACTTAAATGGGGATCCCTCTTAATGGTTCATGAGTAATTTGGTATTGTTCGGCATGTTTAACGTTACCTGCCTAAGTACCTTAGATCGCAAGCCCATAATTAGTCAATAGGGCTGACTGGCTAGCTACTAGTACTGTTAGCTAGCCAGATAGCAACAAAGCATTGTTAGCTAGCTAATGTAACCATGAAGAATTGACATCTATCTTACATATTATTCGTTTTAGGTCATTTTTGTCCTGTTTAGCTATCTGGCTAGCTAAATTGTTACGATTCACATATCTAGCTGATAATTGTAACGTCAAACGTTTGCTTTGTGTATATCTTGATTCGTCTATTGTTGCCATTGTCCTGGCTGGAAGGAGCTGTGAAGCGTGAGGTAATACAGTAGGGGGAGTGCGAGTGCTTCTTAAATGTATTGCTTTATGCATTCTCCTCACTCGCGTCCACACAAAAACGTACTCAAGAGAACGGAGTGGAGAATACAATCGGAGCATGAGTGTGGAGCATGGTAGTATGTTTGGAAAAACACCCCTAGAGTTTGAGAGCTACAAGCCCCCACTCACCCAGTAATTTTTGAACTGTCCCTAAATTATCCTATTAAAACACTACATGGGAAATACGTCATGAACTCACGACAATTGAAAGTGCAGAGTATAAAACAGTACTTAGCCTAATATATTATGAACAGCCACGATAGCGTCGTCTACTGTTTGGTCTATTTTGAATCAATATTTCAACTCGCCACCACACTCTACGTATTTCCCACTGGTGTTTCCCAACTGCAGTCCTCAGGTTGCCCCAGCAACACACATTCACATTTTAGAGCCAGACAAGCACGCTTGATTCAATTTGTTTACTAATCCTTCGATTAGTTAAATCAGTCCAGAGCTACAACAACAATGTGTGCTGATTGAACCAAACTAAATAGTTGGAGGATGCGGGCATCGATCCCGCTACCTCTCGCATGCTAAGCGAGCGCTCTACCATTTGAGCTAATCCCCCTGTGCATCCAACAAGAAGTATGAAATCTCAATGACCACACTGCCAAAACCCTCGTCCATAAGAAAGGATACTTTTTAACAAGTATGCTTGCTTCAGCTGTCTAAAAGTATTTTTCATGGTAGTTCAGTAAAGGTTGAAGTAGTGATAGGAGTAAGCCCAGTGGTGGAAATAGTTGTATTGTTATCCAGATCTACAACAACAATGTGTGCTGATTGAACCAAACTAAATAGTTGGAGGATGCGGGCATGGATCCCGCTACCTCTCGCATGCTAAGCGAGCGCTCTACCATTTGAGCCAATCCCCCTGTGCCTCCAACAAGAAGTATGAAATCTCAATGACCGCACTGCCAAATTCCTCGTCCATAAGAAAGGATACTTTTTAACAAGTATGCTTGCTTCAGCTGTCTAAAAGTATTTTTCATGGTAGTTCAGTAAAGGTTGAAGTAGTTATAGGAGTAAGCCCAGTGGTGGAAATAGTTGTATTGTTGGGTTAGTATCCAGAGATACAACAACAATCTGTGCTGATTGAACCAAACTAAGTAGTTGGAGGATGCGGGTATCGATCCCGCTACCTCTCGCATGCTAAGCGAGCGCTCTACCATTTGAGCTAATCCCCCTGTGCATCCAACAAGAAGTATGAAATCTCAATGACCACACTGCCAAATCCCTCGTCCATAAGTAAGGATACTTTTTAACAAGTATGCTTGCTTCAGCTGTCTAAAAGTATTTTTCATGGTAGTTCAGTAAAGGTGGAAGTAGTGACTGCAGTAAGCCCAGTGGTGGAAATAGTTGTATTGTTGGGTTAGTGAGTTTTGGGTGTATGATAGCAGAAAAACCTGCGAGTCTGGAGTTCCCCCTGCTGGCTGTCTGTGGAATAACATTAGGATCAGTTGATCGTGGGGAAATGCATATTAGTCGCCCGAAACATGGTCACTGTTTTCCTGTCTTTTGTCGTGCTTATGCTCACTGCGTCTCAGTGGATCGCTCCAAGGCCTTTCTACTGTAAGCAGAGGAGAGGACAGCCTTCCAGTAGAATAAATAAGAGTCACAGCTCCCAACATTTACTAACAAATGAACAGCTACTAAATCAAAGATCTGTCTCATAAACTACACATGTGCCTACATGTGATAACCAAAGGGGATTTTTGCATTACCCCAAGCGACCACATAATTTGTCCCTTTAATTGAAGTAATAATTCGGTGGTTTGGTGGGATTTCCTAAATTCCAGTGTGTTTCTGCTTGCCACAACAAAGTCAAAAGAGAGAATGAACTGGCACACAGACTAAGATATTAGGACCTGTTTAGTAGCAAACAGAAGGCTGTCCATCATATCGCAAAGCCATTATGACAAGGGCTCCTCCTCCCCTGTAGGATAAATAATAATAATAATGATTTATTCTATATAGCACTTTTCATTACACACAGAATCTCAAAGTAGCTTTAAAAACTCAAATAAACTCAAGGTGATCTGGTACATACTTGGCCGATGGCTTCCAAAGCTTCAGATGATAATAATAAGATGGAGAGTGATGGAGTCTGTAGTTAGAGAGGAGTTGAGGCAGTTCACTTCAGATACTTAGCTTGCACTTGTATGTGCTAGAGAACTGTGCTACATACCAATTATTTTCAATATGTATAAATATAGAGATAGAAATATATGTATGACTCCTGCTCTTTTTGTTTTACCTTTTAATAAATCACTTAAATGGGATCCCTCTTAATGGTTCATGAGTAATTTGGTATTGTTCGGCATGTTTAACGTTACCTGCCTAAGTACCTTAGATCGCAAGCCCATAATTAGTCAATATGGCTGACTGGCTAGCTACTAGTACTGTTAACTAGCCAGATAGCAACAAAGCATTGTTAGCTAGCTAATGTAACCATGAAGAATTGACATCTATCTTACATATTATTCATTTTAGGTCATTTTTGTCCTGTTTAGCTATCTGGCTAGCTAAATTGTTACGATTCACATATCTAGCTGATAATTGTGACGTCAAACGTTTGCTTTGTGTATATCTTGATTCGTCTATTGTTGCCATTGTCCTGGCTGGAAGGAGGTTCAGTGAATGGGGCTGTGAAGCGTGAGGTAATACAGTAGGGGGAGTGCGAGTGCTTCTTAAATGTATTGCTTTATGCATTCTCCTCACTCGCGTCCACACAAAAACGTACTCAAGAGAACGGAGTGGAGAATACAATCGGAGCATGAGTGTGGAGCATGGTAGTATGTTTGGAAAAACACCCCTAGAGTTTGAGAGCTACAAGCCCCCACTCACCCAATAATTTTTGAACTGTCCCTAAATTATCCTATTAAAACACTACATGGGAAATACGTCATGAACTCACAACAATTGAAAGTGCAGAGTATAAAACAGTACTTAGCCTAATATATTATGAACAGCCACGATAGCGTCGTCTACTGTTTGGTCTATTTTGAATCAATATTTCAACTCGCCACCACACTCTACCTTCCACTGGTGTTTCCCAACTGCAGTCCTCAGGTTGCCCCAGCAACACACATTCACATTTTAGAGCCAGACAAGCACGCTTGATTCAATTTGTTTACTAATCCTTCGATTAGTTAAATCAGTCCAGAGCTACAACAACAATCTGTGCTGATTGAACCAAACTAAGTAGTTGGAGGATGCGGGTATCGATCCCGCTACCTCTCGCATGCTAAGCGAGCGCTCTACCATTTGAGCTAATCCCCCTGTGCATCCAACAAGAAGTATGAAATCTCAATGACCACACTGCCAAATCCCTCGTCCATAAGTAAGGATACTTTTTAACAAGTATGCTTGCTTCAGCTGTCTAAAAGTATTTTTCATGGTAGTTCAGTAAAGGTGGAAGTAGTGACTGCAGTAAGCCCAGTGGTGGAAATAGTTGTATTGTTGGGTTAGTGAGTTTTGGGTGTATGATAGCAGAAAAACCTGCGAGTCTGGAGTTCCCCCTGCTGGCTGTCTGTGGAATAACATTAGGATCAGTTGATCGTGGGGAAATGCATATTAGTCGCCCGAAACATGGTCACTGTTTTCCTGTCTTTTGTCGTGCTTATGCTCACTGCGTCTCAGTGGATCGCTCCAAGGCCTTTCTACTGTAAGCAGAGGAGAGGACAGCCTTCCAGTAGAATAAATAAGAGTCACAGCTCCCAACATTTACTAACAAATGAACAGCTACTAAATCAAAGATCTGTCTCATAAACTACACATGTGCCTACATGTGATAACCAAAGGGGATTTTTGCATTACCCCAAGCGACCACATAATTTGTCCCTTTAATTGAAGTAATAATTCGGTGGTTTGGTGGGATTTCCTAAATTCCAGTGTGTTTCTGCTTGCCACAACAAAGTCAAAAGAGAGAATGAACTGGCACACAGACTAAGATATTAGGACCTGTTTAGTAGCAAACAGAAGGCTGTCCATCATATCGCAAAGCCATTATGACAAGGGCTCCTCCTCCCCTGTAGGATAAATAATAATAATAATGATTTATTCTATATAGCACTTTTCATTACACACAGAATCTCAAAGTAGCTTTAAAAACTCAAATAAACTCAAGGTGATCTGGTACATACTTGGCCGATGGCTTCCAAAGCTTCAGATGATAATAATAAGATGGAGAGTGATGGAGTCTGTAGTTAGAGAGGAGTTGAGGCAGTTCACTTCAGATACTTAGCTTGCACTTGTATGTGCTAGAGAACTGTGCTACATACCAATTATTTTCAATATGTATAAATATAGAGATAGAAATATATGTATGACTCCTGCTCTTTTTGTTTTACCTTTTAATAAATCACTTAAATGGGATCCCTCTTAATGGTTCATGAGTAATTTGGTATTGTTCGGCATGTTTAACGTTACCTGCCTAAGTACCTTAGATCGCAAGCCCATAATTAGTCAATATGGCTGACTGGCTAGCTACTAGTACTGTTAACTAGCCAGATAGCAACAAAGCATTGTTAGCTAGCTAATGTAACCATGAAGAATTGACATCTATCTTACATATTATTCATTTTAGGTCATTTTTGTCCTGTTTAGCTATCTGGCTAGCTAAATTGTTACGATTCACATATCTAGCTGATAATTGTGACGTCAAACGTTTGCTTTGTGTATATCTTGATTCGTCTATTGTTGCCATTGTCCTGGCTGGAAGGAGGTTCAGTGAATGGGGCTGTGAAGCGTGAGGTAATACAGTAGGGGGAGTGCGAGTGCTTCTTAAATGTATTGCTTTATGCATTCTCCTCACTCGCGTCCACACAAAAACGTACTCAAGAGAACGGAGTGGAGAATACAATCGGAGCATGAGTGTGGAGCATGGTAGTATGTTTGGAAAAACACCCCTAGAGTTTGAGAGCTACAAGCCCCCACTCACCCAATAATTTTTGAACTGTCCCTAAATTATCCTATTAAAACACTACATGGGAAATACGTCATGAACTCACAACAATTGAAAGTGCAGAGTATAAAACAGTACTTAGCCTAATATATTATGAACAGCCACGATAGCGTCGTCTACTGTTTGGTCTATTTTGAATCAATATTTCAACTCGCCACCACACTCTACCTTCCACTGGTGTTTCCCAACTGCAGTCCTCAGGTTGCCCCAGCAACACACATTCACATTTTAGAGCCAGACAAGCACGCTTGATTCAATTTGTTTACTAATCCTTCGATTAGTTAAATCAGTCCAGAGCTACAACAACAATGTGTGCTGATTGAACCAAACTAAATAGTTGGAGGATGCGGGCATCGATCCCGCTACCTCTCGCATGCTAAGCGAGCGCTCTACCATTTGAGCTAATCCCCCTGTGCCTCCAACAAGAAGTATGAAATCTCAATGACCGCACTGCCAAATCCCTCGTCCATAAGAAAGGATACTTTTTAACAAGTATGCTTGCTTCAGCTGTCTAAAAGTATTTTTCATGGTAGTTCAGTAAAGGTTGAAGTAGTGATAGGAGTAAGCCCAGTGGTGGAAATAGTTGTATTGTTGGGTTAGTATCCAGAGCTACAACAACAATGTGTACTGATTGAACCAAACTAAATAGTTGGAGGATGCGGGCATCGATCCCGCTACCTCTCGCATGCTAAGCGAGCGCTCTACCATTTGAGCCAATCCCCCTGTGCCTCCAACAAGAAGTATGAAATCTCAATGACCGCACTGCCAAATTCCTCGTCCATAAGAAAGGATACTTTTTAACAAGTATGCTTGCTTCAGCTGTCTAAAAGAATTTTTCATGGTAGTTCAGTAAAGGTTGAAGTAGTTATAGGAGTAAGCCCAGTGGTGGAAATAGTTGTATTGTTGGGTTAGTATCCAGAGCTACAACAACAATGTGTGCTGATTGAACCAAACTAAGTAGTTGGAGGATGCGGGCATCGATCCCGCTACCTCTCGCATGCTACGCGAGCGCTCTACCATTTGAGCTAATCCCCCTGTGCATCCAACAAGAAGTATGAAATCTCAATGACCGCACTGCCAAATTCCTCGTCCATAAGAAAGGATACTTTTTAACAAGTATGCTTGCTTCAGCTGTCTAAAAGAATTTTTCATGGTAGTTCAGTAAAGGTTGAAGTAGTTATAGGAGTAAGCCCAGTGGTGGAAATAGTTGTATTGTTGGGTTAGTATCCAGAGCTACAACAACAATGTGTGCTGATTGAACCAAACTAAGTAGTTGGAGGATGCGGGCATCGATCCCGCTACCTCTCGCATGCTACGCGAGCGCTCTACCATTTGAGCTAATCCCCCTGTGCATCCAACAAGAAGTATGAAATCTCAATGACCACACTGCCAAATCCCTCGTCCATAAGTAAGGATACTTTTTAAAAAGTATGCTTGCTTCAGCTGTCTAAAAGTATTCTTCATGGTAGTTCAGTAAAGGTGGAAGTAGTGATAGGAGTAAGCCCAGTGGTGGAAATAGTTGTATTGTTATCCAGATCTACAACAACAATGTGTGCTGATTGAACCAAACTAAATAGTTGGAGGATGCGGGCATCGATCCCGCTACCTCTCGCATGCTAAGCGAGCGCTCTACCATTTGAGCTAATCCCCCTGTGCCTCCAACAAGAAGTATGAAATCTCAATGACCGCACTGCCAAATCCCTCGTCCATAAGAAAGGATACTTTTTAACAAGTATGCTTGCTTCAGCTGTCTAAAAGTATTTTTCATGGTAGTTCAGTAAAGGTTGAAGTAGTGATAGGAGTAAGCCCAGTGGTGGAAATAGTTGTATTGTTATCCAGATCTACAACAACAATGTGTGCTGATTGAACCAAACTACATAGTTGGAGGATGCGGGCATCGATCCCGCTACCTCTCGCATGCTAAGCGAGCGCTCTACCATTTGAGCCAATCCCCCTGTGCCTCCAACAAGAAGTATGAAATCTCAATGACCGCACTGCCAAATTCCTCGTCCATAAGAAAGGATACTTTTTAACAAGTATGCTTGCTTCAGCTGTCTAAAAGAATTTTTCATGGTAGTTCAGTAAAGGTTGAAGTAGTTATAGGAGTAAGCCCAGTGGTGGAAATAGTTGTATTGTTGGGTTAGTATCCAGAGCTACAACAACAATGTGTGCTGATTGAACCAAACTAAATAGTTGGAGGATGCGGGCATCGATCCCGCTACCTCTCGCATGCTAAGCGAGCCCTCTACCATTTGAGCTAATCCCCCTGTGCATCCAACAAGAAGTATGAAATCTCAATGACCACACTGCCAAATCCCTCGTCCATAAGTAAGGATACTTTTTAAAAAGTATGCTTGCTTCAGCTGTCTAAAAGTATTCTTCATGGTAGTTCAGTAAAGGTGGAAGTAGTGACTGCAGTAAGCCCAGTGGTGGAAATAGTTGTATTGTTGGGTTAGTGAGTTTTGGGTGTATGATAGCAGAAAAACCTGCGAGTCTGGAGTTCCCCCTGCTGGCTGTCTGTGGAATAACATTAGGATCAGTTGATCGTGGGGAAATGCATGTTAGTCGCCCGAAACATGGTCACTGTTTTCCTGTCTTTTGTCGTGCTTATGCTCACTGCGTCTCAGTGGATCGCTCCAAGGCCTTTCTACTGTAAGCAGAGGAGAGGACAGCCTTCCAGTAGAATAAATAAGAGTCACAGCTCCCAACATTTACTAACAAATGAACAGCTACTAAATCAAAGATCTGTCTCATAAACTACACATGTGCCTACATGTGATAACCAAAGGGGATTTTTGCATTACCCCAAGCGACCACATAATTTGTCCCTTTAATTGAAGTAATAATTCGGTGGTTTGGTGGGATTTCCTAAATTCCAGTGTGTTTCTGCTTGCCACAACAAAGTCAAAAGAGAGAATGAACTGGCACACAGACTAAGATATTAGGACCTGTTTAGTAGCAAACAGAAGGCTGTCCATCATATCGCAAAGCCATTATGACAAGGGCTCCTCCTCCCCTGTAGGATAAATAATAATAATTATGATTTATTCTATATAGCACTTTTCATTACACACAGAATCTCAAAGTAGCTTTAAAAACTCAAATAAACTCAAGGTGATCTGGTACATACTTGGCCGATGGCTTCCAAAGCTTCAGATGATAATAATAAGATGGAGAGTGATGGAGTCTGTAGTTAGAGAGGAGTTGAGGCAGTTCACTTCAGATACTTAGCTTGCACTTGTATGTGCTAGAGAACTGTGCTACATACCAATTATTTTCAATATGTATAAATATAGAGATAGAAATATATGTATGACTCCTGCTCTTTTTGTTTTACCTTTTAATAAATCACTTAAATGGGGATCCCTCTTAATGGTTCATGAGTAATTTGGTATTGTTCGGCATGTTTAACGTTACCTGCCTAAGTACCTTAGATCGCAAGCCCATAATTAGTCAATAGGGCTGACTGGCTAGCTACTAGTACTGTTAACTAGCCAGATAGCAACAAAGCATTGTTAGCTAGCTAATGTAACCATGAAGAATTGACATCTATCTTACATATTATTCGTTTTAGGTCATTTTTGTCCTGTTTAGCTATCTGGCTAGCTAAATTGTTACGATTCACATATCTAGCTGATAATTGTGACGTCAAACGTTTGCTTTGTGTATATCTTGATTCGTCTATTGTTGCCATTGTCCTGGCTGGAAGGAGGTTCAGTGAATGGGGCTGTGAAGCGTGAGGTAATACAGTAGGTGGAGTGCGAGTGCTTCTTAAATGTATTGCTTAATGCATTCTCCTCACTCGCGTCCACACAAAAACGTACTCAAGAGAACGGAGTGGAGAATACAATCGGAGCATGAGTGTGGAGCATGGTAGTATGTTTGGAAAAACACCCCTAGAGTTTGAGAGCTACAAGCCCCCACTCACCCAGTAATTGTTGAACTGTCCCTAAATTATCCTATTAAAACACTACATGGGAAATACGTCATGAACTCACAACAATTGAAAGTGCAGAGTATAAAACAGTACTTAGCCTAATATATTATGAACAGCCACGATAGCGTCGTCTACTGTTTGGTCTATTTTGAATCAATATTTCAACTCGCCACCACACTCTACGTATTTCCCACTGGTGTTTCCCAACTGCAGTCCTCAGGTTGCCCCAGCAACACACATTCACATTTTAGAGCCAGACAAGCACGCTTGATTCAAATCCCTCGTCCATAAGTAAGGATACTTTTTAAAAAGTATGCTTGCTTCAACTGTCTAAAAGTATTTTTCATGGTAGTTCAGTAAAGGTTGAAGTAGTTATAGGAGTAAGCCCAGTGGTGGAAATAGTTGTATTGTTGGGTTAGTATCCAGAGCTACAACAACAATGTGTGCTGATTGAACCAAACAAAGTAGTTGGAGGATGCGGGCATCGATCCCGCTACCTCTCGCATGCTAAGCGAGCACTCTACCATTTGAGCTAATCCCCCTGTGCATCCAACAAGAAGTATGAAATCTCAATGACCACACTGCCAAATCCCTCGTCCATAAGTAAGGATACTTTTTAAAAAGTATGCTTGCTTCAGCTGTCTAAAAGTATTCTTCATGGTAGTTCAGTAAAGGTGGAAGTAGTGACTGCAGTAAGCCCAGTGGTGGAAATAGTTGTATTGTTGGGTTAGTGAGTTTTGGGTGTATGATAGCAGAAAAACCTGCGAGTCTGGAGTTCCCCCTGCTGGCTGTCTGTGGAATAACATTAGGATCAGTTGATCGTGGGGAAATGCATGTTAGTCGCCCGAAACATGGTCACTGTTTTCCTGTCTTTTGTCGTGCTTATGCTCACTGCGTCTCAGTGGATCGCTCCAAGGCCTTTCTACTGTAAGCAGAGGAGAGGACAGCCTTCCAGTAGAATAAATAAGAGTCACAGCTCCCAACATTTACTAACAAATGAACAGCTACTAAATCAAAGATCTGTCTCATAAACTACACATGTGCCTACATGTGATAACCAAAGGGGATTTTTGCATTACCCCAAGCGACCACATAATTTGTCCCTTTAATTGAAGTAATAATTCGGTGGTTTGGTGGGATTTCCTAAATTCCAGTGTGTTTCTGCTTGCCACAACAAAGTCAAAAGAGAGAATGAACTGGCACACAGACTAAGATATTAGGACCTGTTTAGTAGCAAACAGAAGGCTGTCCATCATATCGCAAAGCCATTATGACAAGGGCTCCTCCTCCCCTGTAGGATAAATAATAATAATTATGATTTATTCTATATAGCACTTTTCATTACACACAGAATCTCAAAGTAGCTTTAAAAACTCAAATAAACTCAAGGTGATCTGGTACATACTTGGCCGATGGCTTCCAAAGCTTCAGATGATAATAATAAGATGGAGAGTGATGGAGTCTGTAGTTAGAGAGGAGTTGAGGCAGTTCACTTCAGATACTTAGCTTGCACTTGTATGTGCTAGAGAACTGTGCTACATACCAATTATTTTCAATATGTATAAATATAGAGATAGAAATATATGTATGACTCCTGCTCTTTTTGTTTTACCTTTTAATAAATCACTTAAATGGGGATCCCTCTTAATGGTTCATGAGTAATTTGGTATTGTTCGGCATGTTTAACGTTACCTGCCTAAGTACCTTAGATCGCAAGCCCATAATTAGTCAATAGGGCTGACTGGCTAGCTACTAGTACTGTTAACTAGCCAGATAGCAACAAAGCATTGTTAGCTAGCTAATGTAACCATGAAGAATTGACATCTATCTTACATATTATTCGTTTTAGGTCATTTTTGTCCTGTTTAGCTATCTGGCTAGCTAAATTGTTACGATTCACATATCTAGCTGATAATTGTGACGTCAAACGTTTGCTTTGTGTATATCTTGATTCGTCTATTGTTGCCATTGTCCTGGCTAGAAGGAGGTTCAGTGAATGGGGCTGTGAAGCGTGAGGTAATACAGTAGGGGGAGTGCGAGTGCTTCTTAAATGTATTGCTTAATGCATTCTCCTCACTCGCGTCCACACAAAAACGTACTCAAGAGAACGGAGTGGAGAATACAATCGGAGCATGAGTGTGGAGCATGGTAGTATGTTTGGAAAAACACCCCTAGAGTTTGAGAGCTACAAGCCCCCACTCACCCAGTAATTTTTGAACTGTCCCTAAATTATCCTATTAAAACACTACATGGGAAATACGTCATGAACTCACAACAATTGAAAGTGCAGAGTATAAAACAGTACTTAGCCTAATATATTATGAACAGCCACGATAGCGTCGTCTACTGTTTGGTCTATTTTGAATCAATATTTCAACTCGCCACCACACTCTACGTATTTCCCACTGGTGTTTCCCAACTGCAGTCCTCAGGTTGCCCCAGCAACACACATTCACATTTTAGAGCCAGACAAGCACGCTTGATTCAATTTGTTTACTAATCCTTCAATTAGTTAAATCAGTCCAGAGCTACAACAACAATGTGTGCTGATTGAACCAAACTAAATAGTTGGAGGATGCAGGCATCGATCCCGCTACCTCTCGCATGCTAAGCGAGCGCTCTACCATTTGAGCTAATCCCCCTGTGCCTCCAACAAGAAGTATGAAATCTCAATGACCGCACTGCCAAATCCCTCGTCCATAAGAAAGGATACTTTTTAACAAGTATGCTTGCTTCAGCTGTCTAAAAGTATTTTTCATGGTAGTTCAGTAAAGGTTGAAGTAGTGATAGGAGTAAGCCCAGTGGTGGAAATAGTTGTATTGTTATCCAGATCTACAACAACAATGTGTGCTGATTGAACCAAACTAAATAGTTGGAGGATGCGGGCATCGATCCCGCTACCTCTCGCATGCTAAGTGAGCGCTCTACCATTTGAGCCAATCCCCCTGTGTCTCCAACAAGAAGTATGAAATCTCAATGACCGCACTGCCAAATTCCTCGTCCATAAGAAAGGATACTTTTTAACAAGTATGCTTGTTTCAGCTGTCTAAAAGTATTTTTCATGGTAGTTCAGTAAAGGTTGAAGTAGTTATAGGAGTAAGCCCAGTGGTGGAAATAGTTGTATTGTTGGGTTAGTATCCAGAGCTACAACAACAATGTGTGCTGATTGAACCAAACTAAGTAGTTGGAGGATGCGGGCATCGATCCCGCTACCTCTCGCATGCTAAGCGAGCGCTCTACCATTTGAGCTAATCCCCCTGTGCATCCAACAAGAAGTATGAAATCTCAATGACCACACTGCCAAATCCCTCGTCCATAAGTAAGGATACTTTTTAAAAAGTATGCTTGCTTCAGCTGTCTAAAAGTATTCTTCATGGTAGTTCAGTAAAGGTGGAAGTAGTGACTGCAGTAAGCCCAGTGGTGGAAATAGTTGTATTGTTGGGTTAGTGAGTTTTGGGTGTATGATAGCAGAAAAACCTGCGAGTCTGGAGTTCCCCCTGCTGGCTGTCTGTGGAATAACATTAGGATCAGTTGATCGTGGGGAAATGCATGTTAGTCGCCCGAAACATGGTCACTGTTTTCCTGTCTTTTGTCGTGCTTATGCTCACTGCGTCTCAGTGGATCGCTCCAA